>NW_027618510.1:0-70451 GCF_964187855.1 Myxine glutinosa | reverse complement strand
CAAGTGCGAAAAGTGGTTTTTCAACACTAACACATGTGCGAAAAGTGGTTTTTCAACACTATCACAAGTGCAAAAAGTGTTTTTTCCACACTAATACAAGTGCAAAAGTGGTTTCCTGCACCAACACAAGTGCGAAAAGTGGTTTTTCAACACTAACACAAGTGCAAAAAGTGTTTTTTCAACACTAACACAAGTGCGAAAAGTGGTTTTTCCACACTAATACAAATGCAAAAGTGGTTTCCTGCACCAACACAAGTGCGAAAAGTGGTTTTTCAACACTAACACAAGTGCAAAAAGTGTTTTTTCAACACTATCACAAGTGCAAAAAGTGTTTTTTCCACACTAATACAAGTGCAAAAGTGGTTTCCTGCACCAACACAAGTGCGAAAAGTGGTTTTTCAACACTAACACAAGTGCGAAAAGTGGTTTTTCAACACTAACACAAGTGCGAAAAGTGGTTTTTCAACACTAACACAAGTGCGAAAAGTGGTTTTTTCCACACTAATACAAGTGCAAAAGTGGTTTCTTGCACCAACACAAGTGCGAAAAGTGGTTTTTCAACACTAACACAAGTGCAAAAAGTGGTTTTTCAACACTATCACAAGTGCAAAAAGTGTTTTTTCCACACTAATACAAGTGCAAAAGTGGTTTCCTGCACCAACACAAATGCGAAAAGTGGTTTTTCAACACTAACACAAGTGCGAAAAGTGGTTTTTCAACACTAACACAAGTGCGAAAAGTGGTTTTTCAACACTATCACAAGTGCAAAAAGTGTTTTTTCCACACTAATACAAGTGCAAAAGTGTTTTCCTGCACCAACACAAGTGCGAAAAGTGGTTTTTCAACACTAACACAAGTGCGAAAAGTGGTTTTTCAACATTATCACAAGTGCAAAAAGTGGTTTTTCAACACTATCACAAGTGCAAAAAGTGTTTTTTCCACACTAATACAAGTGCAAAAGTGGTTTCCTGCACCAACACAAATGCGAAAAGTGGTTTTTCAACACTAACACAAGTGCGAAAAGTGGTTTTTCAACACTAACACAAGTGTGAAAAGTGGTTTTTCAACACTATCACAAGTGCAAAAAGTGTTTTTTCCACACTAATACAAGTGCAAAAGTGTTTTCCTGCACCAACACAAGTGCGAAAAGTGGTTTTTCAACACTAACACAAGTGCGAAAAGTGGTTTTTCAACATTATCACAAGTGCAAAAAGTGTTTTTTCCACACTAATACAAGTGCAAAAGTGGTTTCCTGCACCAACACAAGTGCGAAAAGTGGTTTTTCAACACTAACACAAGTGCGAAAAGTGGTTTTTCAAAACTAACACAAGTGCGAAAAGTGGTTTTTCAACACTAACACAAGTGCAAAAAGTGGTTTTTCCACACTAATACAAGTGCTAAAGTGGTTTCCTGCACCAACACAAGTGCAAAAAGTGGTTTTTCAACACTAACACAAGTGCGAAAAGTGGTTTTTCAACACTATCACAAGTGCAAAAAGTGTTTTTTCCACACTAATACAAGTGCAAAAGTGGTTTCCTGCACCAACACAAATGCGAAAAGTGGTTTTTCAACACTAACACAAGTGCGAAAAGTGGTTTTTCAACACTAACACATGTGCGAAAAGTGGTTTTTCAACACTATCACAAGTGCAAAAAGTGTTTTTTCCACACTAATACAAGTGCAAAAGTGGTTTCCTGCACCAACACAAGTGCGAAAAGTGGTTTTTCAACACTAACACAAGTGCAAAAAGTGTTTTTTCAACACTAACACAAGTGCGAAAAGTGGTTTTTCCACACTAATACAAATGCAAAAGTGGTTTCCTGCACCAACACAAGTGCGAAAAGTGGTTTTTCAACACTAACACAAGTGCAAAAAGTGTTTTTTCAACACTAACACAAGTGCGAAAAGTGGTTTTTCCACACTAATACAAATGCAAAAGTGGTTTCCTGCACCAACACAAGTGCGAAAAGTGGTTTTTCAACACTAACACAAGTGCGAAAAGTGTTTTTCAACACTAACACAAGTGCGAAAAGTGGTTTTTCCACACTAATACAAGTGCAAAAGTGGTTTCCTGCACCAACACAAGTGCGAAAAGTGGTTTTTCAACACTAACACAAGTGCGAAAATTGGTTTTTCAACACTAACACAAGTGCGAAAAGTGTTTTTTCAACACTAACACAAGTGCGAAAAGTGTTTTTTCCACACTAATACAAGTACAAAAGTGGTTTCCTGCACCAACACAAGTGCAAAAAGTGGTTTTTCAACACTAACACAAGTGCGAAAAGTGGTTTTTCAACACTAATACAAGTGCAAAAGTGGTTTCCTGCACCAATACAAGTGCGAAAAGTGGTTTTTCAACACTAACACAAGTGCGAAAAATGGTTTTTCAACACTAACACAAGTGCGAAAAGTGGTTTTTCCACACTAATACAAGTGCAAAAGTGGTTTCCTGCACCAACACAAGTGCGAAAAGTGTTTTTTCCACACTAATACAAGTGCAAAAGTGGTTTCCTGCACCAACACAAGTGCGAAAAGTGGTTTTTCAACACTAACACAAGTGCAAAAAGTGTTTTTTCAACACTAACACAAGTGCGAAAAGTGGTTTTTCCACACTAATACAAATGCAAAAGTGGTTTCCTGCACCAACACAAGTGCGAAAAGTGGTTTTTCAACACTAACACAAGTGCAAAAAGTGTTTTTTCAACACTAACACAAGTGCGAAAAGTGGTTTTTCCACACTAATACAAATGCAAAAGTGGTTTCCTGCACCAACACAAGTGCGAAAAGTGGTTTTTCAACACTAACACAAGTGCGAAAAGTGGTTTTTCAGCACTAACACAAGTGCGAAAAGTGATTTTTCAACAATAACACAAGTGCGAAAAGTGGTTTTTCCACACTAATACAAGTGCAAAAGTGGTTTCCTGCACCAACACAAGTGCGAAAAGTGGTTTTTCAACACTAACACAAGTGCGAAAATTGGTTTTTCAACACTAACACAAGTGCGAAAAGTGTTTTTTCAACACTAACACAAGTGCGAAAAGTGTGTTTTCCACACTAATACAAGTACAAAAGTGGTTTCCTGCACCAACACAAGTGCAAAAAGTGGTTTTTCAACACTAACACAAGTGCGAAAAGTGGTTTTTCAACACTAATACAAGTGCAAAAGTGGTTTCCTGCACCAATACAAGTGCGAAAAGTGGTTTTTCAACACTAACACAAGTGCGAAAAATGGTTTTTCAACACTAACACAAGTGCGAAAAGTGGTTTTTCCACACTAATACAAGTGCAAAAGTGGTTTCCTGCACCAACACAAGTGCGAAAAGTGTTTTTTCCAAACTAATACAAGTGCAAAAGTGGTTTCCTGCACCACACAAGTGCGAAAAGTGGTTTTTCAACACTAATACAAGTGCAAAAGTGGTTTCCTGCACCAATACAAGTGCGAAAAGTGGTTTTTCAACACTAACACAAGTGCGAAAAATGGTTTTTCAACACTAACACAAGTGCGAAAAGTGGTTTTTCCACACTAATACAAGTGCAAAAGTGGTTTCCTGCACCAACACAAGTGCGAAAAGTGGTTTTTCAACACTAACACAAGTGTGAAAAGTGGTTTTTCAACACTATCACAAGTGCAAAAAGGGTTTTTTCCACACTAATACAAGTGCAAAAGTGGTTTCCTGCACCAACACAAGTGCGAAAAGTGGTTTTTCAACACTAACACAAGTGCGAAAAGTGGTTTTTCAGCACTAACACAAGTGCGAAAAGTGGTTTTTCAACACTAATACAAGTGCAAAAGTGGTTTCCTGCACCAACACAAGTGCGAAAAGTGGTTTTTCAACACTAACACAAGTGCGAAAAGTGGTTTTTCAACACTAACACAAGTGCGAAAAGTGGTTTTTCCACACTAATACAAGTGCAAAAGTGGTTTCCTGCACCAACACAAGTGCGAAAAGTGGTTTTTCAACACTAACACAAGTGCGAAAAGTGGTTTTTCAACACTAACACAAGTGCGAAAAGTGGTTTTTCCACACTAATACAAGTGCAAAAGTGGTTTCCTGCACCAACACAACTGCGAAAAGTGGTTTTTCAACACTAACACAAGTGCGAAAAGTGGTTTTTCAACACTATCACAAGTGCAAAAAGTGTTTTTTCCACACTAATACAAGTGCAAAAGTGGTTTCCTGCACCAACACAAGTGCGAAAAGTGGTTTTTCAACACTAACACAAGTGCGAAAAGTGGTTTTTCAACACTAACACAAGTGCGAAAAGTGTTTTTTCCACACTAATACAAGTGCAAAAGTGGTTTCCTGCACCAACACAAGTGCGAAAAGTGGTTTTTCAACACTAACACAAGTGCGAAAAGTGGTTTTTCAACACTAACACAAGTGCGAAAAGTGGTTTTTCAACACTAACACAAGTGCGAAAAGTGGTTTTTCCACACTAATACAAGTGCAAAAGTGGTTTCTTGCACCAACACAAGTGCGAAAAGTGGTTTTTCAACACTAACACAAGTGCAAAAAGTGGTTTTTCAACACTATCACAAGTGCAAAAAGTGTTTTTTCCACACTAATACAAGTGCAAAAGTGGTTTCCTGCACCAACACAAATGCGAAAAGTGGTTTTTCAACACTAACACAAGTGCGAAAAGTGGTTTTTCAACACTAACACAAGTGCGAAAAGTGGTTTTTCAACACTATCACAAGTGCAAAAAGTGTTTTTTCCACACTAATACAAGTGCAAAAGTGTTTTCCTGCACCAACACAAGTGCGAAAAGTGGTTTTTCAACACTAACACAAGTGCGAAAAGTGGTTTTTCAACATTATCACAAGTGCAAAAAGTGGTTTTTCAACACTATCACAAGTGCAAAAAGTGTTTTTTCCACACTAATACAAGTGCAAAAGTGGTTTCCTGCACCAACACAAATGCGAAAAGTGGTTTTTCAACACTAACACAAGTGCGAAAAGTGGTTTTTCAACACTAACACAAGTGCGAAAAGTGGTTTTTCAACACTATCACAAGTGCAAAAAGTGTTTTTTCCACATTAATACAAGTGCAAAAGTGTTTTCCTGCACCAACACAAGTGCGAAAAGTGGTTTTTCAACACTAACACAAGTGCGAAAAGTGGTTTTTCAACATTATCACAAGTGCAAAAAGTGTTTTTTCCACACTAATACAAGTGCAAAAGTGGTTTCCTGCACCAACACAAGTGCGAAAAGTGGTTTTTCAACACTAACACAAGTGCAAAAAGTGTTTTTTCAACACTATCACAAGTGCAAAAAGTGTTTTTTCCACACTAATACAAGTGCAAAAGTGGTTTCCTGCACCAACACAAGTGCGAAAAGTGGTTTTTCAACACTAACACAAGTGCGAAAAGTGGTTTTTCAACACTAACACAAGTGCGAAAAGTGTTTTATCCACACTAATACAAGTGCAAAAGTGGTTTCCTGCACCAACACAAGTGCGAAAAGTGGTTTTTCAACACTAACACAAGTGCGAAAAGTGGTTTTTCAACACTAACACAAGTGCGAAAAGTGGTTTTTCAACACTAACACAAGTGCGAAAAGTGGTTTTTCCACACTAATACAAGTGCAAAAGTGGTTTCTTGCACCAACACAAGTGCGAAAAGTGGTTTTTCAACACTAACACAAGTGCAAAAAGTGGTTTTTCAACACTATCACAAGTGCAAAAAGTGTTTTTTCCACACTAATACAAGTGCAAAAGTGGTTTCCTGCACCAACACAAATGCGAAAAGTGGTTTTTCAACACTAACACAAGTGCGAAAAGTGGTTTTTCAACACTAACACAAGTGCGAAAAGTGGTTTTTCAACACTATCACAAGTGCAAAAAGTGTTTTTTCCACACTAATACAAGTGCAAAAGTGTTGTCCTGCACCAACACAAGTGCGAAAAGTGGTTTTTCAACACTAACACAAGTGCGAAAAGTGGTTTTTCAACATTATCACAAGTGCAAAAAGTGGTTTTTCAACACTATCACAAGTGCAAAAAGTGTTTTTTCCACACTAATACAAGTGCAAAAGTGGTTTCCTGCACCAACACAAATGCGAAAAGTGGTTTTTCAACACTAACACAAGTGCGAAAAGTGGTTTTTCAACACTAACACAAGTGCGAAAAGTGGTTTTTCAACACTATCACAAGTGCAAAAAGTGTTTTTTCCACACTAATACAAGTGCAAAAGTGTTTTCCTGCACCAACACAAGTGCGAAAAGTGGTTTTTCAACACTAACACAAGTGCGAAAAGTGGTTTTTCAACATTATCACAAGTGCAAAAAGTGTTTTTTCCACACTAATACAAGTGCAAAAGTGGTTTCCTGCACCAACACAAGTGCGAAAAGTGGTTTTTCAACACTAACACAAGTGCGAAAAGTGGTTTTTCAAAACTAACACAAGTGCGAAAAGTGGTTTTTCAACACTAACACAAGTGCAAAAAGTGGTTTTTCCACACTAATACAAGTGCTAAAGTGGTTTCCTGCACCAACACAAGTGCAAAAAGTGGTTTTTCAACACTAACACAAGTGCGAAAAGTGGTTTTTCAACACTATCACAAGTGCAAAAAGTGTTTTTTCCACACTAATACAAGTGCAAAAGTGGTTTCCTGCACCAACACAAATGCGAAAAGTGGTTTTTCAACACTAACACAAGTGCGAAAAGTGGTTTTTCAACACTAACACATGTGCGAAAAGTGGTTTTTCAACACTATCACAAGTGCAAAAAGTGTTTTTTCCACACTAATACAAGTGCAAAAGTGGTTTCCTGCACCAACACAAGTGCGAAAAGTGGTTTTTCAACACTAACACAAGTGCAAAAAGTGTTTTTTCAACACTAACACAAGTGCGAAAAGTGGTTTTTCCACACTAATACAAATGCAAAAGTGGTTTCCTGCACCAACACAAGTGCGAAAAGTGGTTTTTCAACACTAACACAAGTGCAAAAAGTGTTTTTTCAACACTAACACAAGTGCGAAAAGTGGTTTTTCCACACTAATACAAATGCAAAAGTGGTTTCCTGCACCAACACAAGTGCGAAAAGTGGTTTTTCAACACTAACACAAGTGTGAAAAGTGGTTTTTCAACACTAACACAAGTGCGAAAAGTGATTTTTCAACAATAACACAAGTGCGAAAAGTGGTTTTTCCACACTAATACAAGTGCAAAAGTGGTTTCCTGCACCAACACAAGTGCGAAAAGTGTTTTTTCCACACTAATACAAGTGCAAAAGTGGTTTTTCAACACTAATACAAGTGCAAAAGTGGTTTCCTGCACCAATACAAGTGCGAAAAGTGGTTTTTCAACACTAACACAAGTGCGAAAAATGGTTTTTCAACACTAACACAAGTGCGAAAAGTGGTTTTTCCACACTAATACAAGTGCAAAAGTGGTTTCCTGCACCAACACAAGTGCGAAAAGTGTTTTTTCCACACTAATACAAGTGCAAAAGTGGTTTCCTGCACCAACACAAGTGCGAAAAGTGGTTTTTCAACACTAACACAAGTGCAAAAAGTGTTTTTTCAACACTAACACAAGTGCGAAAAGTGGTTTTTCCACACTAATGCAAATGCAAAAGTGGTTTCCTGCACCAACACAAGTGCGAAAAGTGGTTTTTCAACACTAACACAAGTGCAAAAAGTGTTTTTTCAACACCAGCACAAGTGCGAAAAGTGGTTTTTCCACACTAATACAAATGCAAAAGTGGTTTCCTGCACCAACACAAGTGCGAAAAGTGGTTTTTCAACACTAACACAAGTGCGAAAAGTGGTTTTTCAGCACTAACACAAGTGCGAAAAGTGATTTTTCAACAATAACACAAGTGCGAAAAGTGGTTTTTCCACACTAATACAAGTGCAAAAGTGGTTTCCTGCACCAACACAAGTGCGAAAAGTGGTTTTTCAACACTAACACAAGTGCGAAAATTGGTTTTTCAACACTAACACAAGTGCGAAAAGTGTTTTTTCAACACTAACACAAGTGCGAAAAGTGTTTTTTCCACACTAATACAAGTACAAAAGTGGTTTCCTGCACCAACACAAGTGCAAAAAGTGGTTTTTCAACACTAACACAAGTGCGAAAAGTGGTTTTTCAACACTAATACAAGTGCAAAAGTGGTTTCCTGCACCAATACAAGTGCGAAAAGTGGTTTTTCAACACTAACACAAGTGCGAAAAATGGTTTTTCAACACTAACACAAGTGCGAAAAGTGGTTTTTCCACACTAATACAAGTGCAAAAGTGGTTTCCTGCACCAACACAAGTGCGAAAAGTGGTTTTTCAACACTAACACAAGTGTGAAAAGTGGTTTTTCAACACTATCACAAGTGCAAAAAGGGTTTTTTCCACACTAATACAAGTGCAAAAGTGGTTTCCTGCACCAACACAAGTGCGAAAAGTGGTTTTTCAACACTAACACAAGTGCAAAAAGTGGTTTTTCAACACTAATACAAGTGCAAAAGTGGTTTCCTGCACCAACACAAGTGCGAAAAGTGGTTTGTCAACACTAACACAAGTGCGAAAAGTGGTTTTTCAACACTAACACAAGTGCGAAAAGTGGTTTTTCAACAATAACACAAGTGCGAAAAGTGGTTTTTCCACACTAATACAAGTGCAAAAGTGGTTTCTTGCACCAACACAAGTGCGAAAAGTGGTTTTTCAACACTAACACAAGTGCAAAAAGTGGTTTTTCAACACTATCACAAGTGCAAAAAGTGTTTTTTCCACACTAATACAAGTGCAAAAGTGGTTTCCTGCACCAACACAAATGCGAAAAGTGGTTTTTCAACACTAACACAAGTGCGAAAAGTGGTTTTTCAACACTAACACAAGTGCGAAAAGTGGTTTTTCAACACTATCACAAGTGCAAAAAGTGTTTTTTCCACACTAATACAAGTGCAAAAGTGTTTTCCTGCACCAACACAAGTGCGAAAAGTGGTTTTTCAACACTAACACAAGTGCGAAAAGTGGTTTTTCAACATTATCACAAGTGCAAAAAGTGGTTTTTCAACACTATCACAAGTGCAAAAAGTGTTTTTTCCACACTAATACAAGTGCAAAAGTGGTTTCCTGCACCAACACAAATGCGAAAAGTGGTTTTTCAACACTAACACAAGTGCGAAAAGTGGTTTTTCAACACTAACACAAGTGCGAAAAGTGGTTTTTCAACACTATCACAAGTGCAAAAAGTGTTTTTTCCACACTAATACAAGTGCAAAAGTGTTTTCCTGCACCAACACAAGTGCGAAAAGTGGTTTTTCAACACTAACACAAGTGCGAAAAGTGGTTTTTCAACATTATCACAAGTGCAAAAAGTGTTTTTTCCACACTAATACAAGTGCAAAAGTGGTTTCCTGCACCAACACAAGTGCGAAAAGTGGTTTTTCAACACTAACACAAGTGCGAAAAGTGGTTTTTCAAAACTAACACAAGTGCGAAAAGTGGTTTTTCAACACTAACACAAGTGCAAAAAGTGGTTTTTCCACACTAATACAAGTGCTAAAGTGGTTTCCTGCACCAACACAAGTGCAAAAAGTGGTTTTTCAACACTAACACAAGTGCGAAAAGTGGTTTTTCAACACTATCACAAGTGCAAAAAGTGTTTTTTCCACACTAATACAAGTGCAAAATTGGTTTCCTGCACCAACACAAATGCGAAAAGTGGTTTTTCAACACTAACACAAGTGCGAAAAGTGGTTTTTCAACACTAACACATGTGCGAAAAGTGGTTTTTCAACACTATCACAAGTGCAAAAAGTGTTTTTTCCACACTAATACAAGTGCAAAAGTGGTTTCCTGCACCAACACAAGTGCGAAAAGTGGTTTTTCAACACTAACACAAGTGCAAAAAGTGTTTTTTCAACACTAATACAAGTGCGAAAAGTGGTTTTTCCACACTAATACAAATGCAAAAGTGGTTTCCTGCACCAACACAAGTGCGAAAAGTGGTTTTTCAACACTAACACAAGTGCAAAAAGTGTTTTTTCAACACTAACACAAGTGCGAAAAGTGGTTTTTCCACACTAATACAAATGCAAAAGTGGTTTCCTGCACCAACACAAGTGCGAAAAGTGGTTTTTCAACACTAACACAAGTGCGAAAAGTGGTTTTTCAACACTAACACAAGTGCGAAAAGTGATTTTTCAACAATAACACAAGTGCGAAAAGTGGTTTTTCCACACTAATACAAGTGCAAAAGTGGTTTCCTGCACCAACACAAGTGCGAAAAGTGGTTTTTCAACACTAACACAAGTGCGAAAATTGGTTTTTCAACACTAACACAAGTGCGAAAAGTGTTTTTTCAACACTAACACAAGTGCGAAAAGTGTTTTTTCCACACTAATACAAGTACAAAAGTGGTTTCCTGCACCAACACAGGTGCAAAAAGTGGTTTTTCAACACTAACACAAGTGCGAAAAGTGGTTTTTCAACACTAATACAAGTGCAAAAGTGGTTTCCTGCACCAATACAAGTGCGAAAAGTGGTTTTTCAACACTAACACAAGTGCGAAAAATGGTTTTTCAACACTAACACAAGTGCGAAAAGTGGTTTTTCCACACTAATACAAGTGCAAAAGTGGTTTCCTGCACCAACACAAGTGCGAAAAGTGTTTTTTCCACACTAATACAAGTGCAAAAGTGGTTTCCTGCACCAACACAAGTGCGAAAAGTGGTTTTTCAACACTAACACAAGTGCAAAACGTGTTTTTTCAACACTAACACAAGTGCGAAAAGTGGTTTTTCCACACTAATACAAATGCAAAAGTGGTTTCCTGCACCAACACAAGTGCGAAAAGTGGTTTTTCAACACTAACACAAGTGCAAAAAGTGTTTTTTCAACACTAACACAAGTGCGAAAAGTGGTTTTTCCACACTAATACAAATGCAAAAGTGGTTTCCTGCACCAACACAAGTGCGAAAAGTGGTTTTTCAACACTAACACAAGTGCGAAAAGTGGTTTTTCAACACTAACACAAGTGCGAAAAGTGATTTTTCAACAATAACACAAGTGCGAAAAGTGGTTTTTCCACACTAATACAAGTGCAAAAGTGGTTTCCTGCACCAACACACGTGCGAAAAGTGGTTTTTCAACACTAACACAAGTGCGAAAATTGGTTTTTCAACACTAACACAAGTGCGAAAAGTGTTTTTTCAACACTAACACAAGTGCGAAAAGTGTTTTTTCCACACTAATACAAGTACAAAAGTGGTTTCCTGCACCAACACAAGTGCAAAAAGTGGTTTTTCAACACTAACACAAGTGCGAAAAGTGGTTTTTCAACACTAATACAAGTGCAAACGTGGTTTCCTGCACCAATACAAGTGCGAAAAGTGGTTTTTCAACACTAACACAAGTGCGAAAAATGGTTTTTCAACACTAACACAAGTGCGAAAAGTGGTTTTTCCACACTAATACAAGTGCAAAAGTGGTTTCCTGCACCAACACAAGTGCGAAAAGTGGTTTTTCAACACTAACACAAGTGTGAAAAGTGGTTTTTCAACACTATCACAAGTGCAAAAAGGGTTTTTTCCACACTAATACAAGTGCAAAAGTGGTTTCCTGCACCAACACCAGTGCGAAAAGTGGTTTTTCAAAACTAACACAAGTGCGAAAAGTGGTTTTTCAACACTAACACAAGTGCAAAAAGTGGTTTTTCCACACTAATACAAGTGCTAAAGTGGTTTCCTGCACCAACACAAGTGCAAAAAGTGGTTTTTCAACACTAACACAAGTGCGAAAAGTGGTTTTTCAACACTATCACAAGTGCAAAAAGTGTTTTTTCCACACTAATACAAGTGCAAAAGTGGTTTCCTGCACCAACACAAATGCGAAAAGTGGTTTTTCAACACTAACACAAGTGCGAAAAGTGGTTTTTCAACACTAACACATGTGCGAAAAGTGGTTTTTCAACACTATCACAAGTGCAAAAAGTGTTTTTTCCACACTAATACAAGTGCAAAAGTGGTTTCCTGCACCAACACAAGTGCGAAAAGTGGTTTTTCAACACTAACACAAGTGCAAAAAGTGTTTTTTCAACACTAACACAAGTGCGAAAAGTGGTTTTTCCACACTAATACAAATGCAAAAGTGGTTTCCTGCACCAACACAAGTGCGAAAAGTGGTTTTTCAACACTAACACAAGTGCAAAAAGTGTTTTTTCAACACTATCACAAGTGCAAAAAGTGTTTTTTCCACACTAATACAAGTGCAAAAGTGGTTTCCTGCACCAACACAAGTGCGAAAAGTGGTTTTTCAACACTAACACAAGTGCGAAAAGTGGTTTTTCAACACTAACACAAGTGCGAAAAGTGTTTTTTCCACACTAATACAAGTGCAAAAGTGGTTTCCTGCACCAACACAAGTGCGAAAAGTGGTTTTTCAATACTAACACAAGTGCGAAAAGTGGTTTTTCAACACTAACACAAGTGCGAAAAGTGGTTTTTCAACACTAACACAAGTGCGAAAAGTGGTTTTTCCACACTAATACAAGTGCAAAAGTGGTTTCTTGCACCAACACAAGTGCGAAAAGTGGTTTTTCAACACTAACACAAGTGCAAAAAGTGGTTTTTCAACACTATCACAAGTGCAAAAAGTGTTTTTTCCACACTAATACAAGTGCAAAAGTGGTTTCCTGCACCAACACAAATGCGAAAAGTGGTTTTTCAACACTAACACAAGTGCGAAAAGTGGTTTTTCAACACTAACACAAGTGCGAAAAGTGGTTTTTCAACACTATCACAAGTGCAAAAAGTGTTTTTTCCACACTAATACAAGTGCAAAAGTGTTTTCCTGCACCAACACAAGTGCGAAAAGTGGTTTTTCAACACTAACACAAGTGCAAAAAGTGTTTTTTCAACACTAACACAAGTGCGAAAAGTGGTTTTTCCACACTAATACAAATGCAAAAGTGGTTTCCTGCACCAACACAAGTGCGAAAAGTGGTTTTTCAACACTAACACAAGTGCGAAAAGTGGTTTTTCAACACTAACACAAGTGCGAAAAGTGATTTTTCAACAATAACACAAGTGCGAAAAGTGGTTTTTCCACACTAATACAAGTGCAAAAGTGGTTTCCTGCACCAACACAAGTGCGAAAAGTGGTTTTTCAACACTAACACAAGTGCGAAAATTGGTTTTTCAACACTAACACAAGTGCAAAAAGTGTTTTTTCAACACTAACACAAGTGCGAAAAGTGTTTTTTCCACACTAATACAAGTACAAAAGTGGTTTCCTGCACCAACACAGGTGCAAAAAGTGGTTTTTCAACACTAACACAAGTGCGAAAAGTGGTTTTTCAACACTAATACAAGTGCAAAAGTGGTTTCCTGCACCAATACAAGTGCGAAAAGTGGTTTTTCAACACTAACACAAGTGCGAAAAATGGTTTTTCAACACTAACACAAGTGCGAAAAGTGGTTTTTCCACACTAATACAAGTGCAAAAGTGGTTTCCTGCACCAACACAAGTGCGAAAAGTGTTTTTTCCACACTAATACAAGTGCAAAAGTGGTTTCCTGCACCAACACAAGTGCGAAAAGTGGTTTTTCAACACTAACACAAGTGCAAAACGTGTTTTTTCAACACTAACACAAGTGCGAAAAGTGGTTTTTCCACACTAATACAAATGCAAAAGTGGTTTCCTGCACCAACACAAGTGCGAAAAGTGGTTTTTCAACACTAACACAAGTGCAAAAAGTGTTTTTTCAACACTAACACAAGTGCGAAAAGTGGTTTTTCCACACTAATACAAATGCAAAAGTGGTTTCCTGCACCAACACAAGTGCGAAAAGTGGTTTTTCAACACTAACACAAGTGCGAAAAGTGGTTTTTCAACACTAACACAAGTGCGAAAAGTGATTTTTCAACAATAACACAAGTGCGAAAAGTGGTTTTTCCACACTAATACAAGTGCAAAAGTGGTTTCCTGCACCAACACAAGTGCGAAAAGTGGTTTTTCAACACTAACACAAGTGCGAAAATTGGTTTTTCAACACTAACACAAGTGCGAAAAGTGTTTTTTCAACACTAACACAAGTGCGAAAAGTGTTTTTTCCACACTAATACAAGTACAAAAGTGGTTTCCTGCACCAACACAAGTGCAAAAAGTGGTTTTTCAACACTAACACAAGTGCGAAAAGTGGTTTTTCAACACTAATACAAGTGCAAACGTGGTTTCCTGCACCAATACAAGTGCGAAAAGTGGTTTTTCAACACTAACACAAGTGCGAAAAATGGTTTTTCAACACTAACACAAGTGCGAAAAGTGGTTTTTCCACACTAATACAAGTGCAAAAGTGGTTTCCTGCACCAACACAAGTGCGAAAAGTGGTTTTTCAACACTAACACAAGTGTGAAAAGTGGTTTTTCAACACTATCACAAGTGCAAAAAGGGTTTTTTCCACACTAATACAAGTGCAAAAGTGGTTTCCTGCACCAACACAAGTGCGAAAAGTGGTTTTTCAAAACTAACACAAGTGCGAAAAGTGGTTTTTCAACACTAACACAAGTGCAAAAAGTGGTTTTTCCACACTAATACAAGTGCTAAAGTGGTTTCCTGCACCAACACAAGTGCAAAAAGTGGTTTTTCAACACTAACACAAGTGCGAAAAGTGGTTTTTCAACACTATCACAAGTGCAAAAAGTGTTTTTTCCACACTAATACAAGTGCAAAAGTGGTTTCCTGCACCAACACAAATGCGAAAAGTGGTTTTTCAACACTAACACAAGTGCGAAAAGTGGTTTTTCAACACTAACACATGTGCGAAAAGTGGTTTTTCAACACTATCACAAGTGCAAAAAGTGTTTTTTCCACACTAATACAAGTGCAAAAGTGGTTTCCTGCACCAACACAAGTGCGAAAAGTGGTTTTTCAACACTAACACAAGTGCAAAAAGTGTTTTTTCAACACTAACACAAGTGCGAAAAGTGGTTTTTCCACACTAATACAAATGCAAAAGTGGTTTCCTGCACCAACACAAGTGCGAAAAGTGGTTTTTCAACACTAACACAAGTGCAAAAAGTGTTTTTTCAACACTATCACAAGTGCAAAAAGTGTTTTTTCCACACTAATACAAGTGCAAAAGTGGTTTCCTGCACCAACACAAGTGCGAAAAGTGGTTTTTCAACACTAACACAAGTGCGAAAAGTGGTTTTTCAACACTAACACAAGTGCGAAAAGTGTTTTTTCCACACTAATACAAGTGCAAAAGTGGTTTCCTGCACCAACACAAGTGCGAAAAGTGGTTTTTCAATACTAACACAGGTGCGAAAAGTGGTTTTTCAACACTAACACAAGTGCGAAAAGTGGTTTTTCAACACTAACACAAGTGCGAAAAGTGGTTTTTCCACACTAATACAAGTGCAAAAGTGGTTTCTTGCACCAACACAAGTGCGAAAAGTGGTTTTTCAACACTAACACAAGTGCAAAAAGTGGTTTTTCAACACTATCACAAGTGCAAAAAGTGTTTTTTCCACACTAATACAAGTGCAAAAGTGGTTTCCTGCACCAACACAAATGCGAAAAGTGGTTTTTCAACACTAACACAAGTGCGAAAAGTGGTTTTTCAACACTAACACAAGTGCGAAAAGTGGTTTTTCAACACTATCACAAGTGCAAAAAGTGTTTTTTCCACACTAATACAAGTGCAAAAGTGTTTTCCTGCACCAACACAAGTGCGAAAAGTGGTTTTTCAACACTAACACAAGTGCGAAAAGTGGTTTTTCAACATTATCACAAGTGCAAAAAGTGGTTTTTCAACACTATCACAAGTGCAAAAAGTGTTTTTTCCACACTAATACAAGTGCAAAAGTGGTTTCCTGCACCAACGCAAATGCGAAAAGTGGTTTTTCAACACTAACACAAGTGCGAAAAGTGGTTTTTCAACACTAACACAAGTGCGAAAAGTGGTTTTTCAACACTATCACAAGTGCAAAAAGTGTTTTTTCCACACTAATACAAGTGCAAAAGTGTTTTCCTGCACCAACACAAGTGCGAAAAGTGGTTTTTCAACACTAACACAAGTGCGAAAAGTGGTTTTTCAACATTATCACAAGTGCAAAAAGTGTTTTTTCCACACTAATACAAGTGCAAAAGTGGTTTCCTGCACCAACACAAGTGCGAAAAGTGGTTTTTCAACACTAACACAAGTGCGAAAAGTGGTTTTTCAAAACTAACACAAGTGCGAAAAGTGGTTTTTCAACACTAACACAAGTGCAAAAAGTGGTTTTTCCACACTAATACAAGTGCTAAAGTGGTTTCCTGCACCAACACAAGTGCAAAAAGTGGTTTTTCAACACTAACACAAGTGCGAAAAGTGGTTTTTCAACACTATCACAAGTGCAAAAAGTGTTTTTTCCACACTAATACAAGTGCAAAAGTGGTTTCCTGCACCAACACAAATGCGAAAAGTGGTTTTTCAACACTAACACAAGTGCGAAAAGTGGTTTTTCAACACTAACACATGTGCGAAAAGTGGTTTTTCAACACTATCACAAGTGCAAAAAGTGTTTTTTCCACACTAATACAAGTGCAAAAGTGGTTTCCTGCACCAACACAAGTGCGAAAAGTGGTTTTTCAACACTAACACAAGTGCAAAAAGTGTTTTTTCAACACTAACACAAGTGCGAAAAGTGGTTTTTCCACACTAATACAAATGCAAAAGTGGTTTCCTGCACCAACACAAGTGCGAAAAGTGGTTTTTCAACACTAACACAAGTGCAAAAAGTGTTTTTTCAACACTAACACAAGTGCGAAAAGTGGTTTTTCCACACTAATACAAATGCAAAAGTGGTTTCCTGCACCAACACAAGTGCGAAAAGTGGTTTTTCAACACTAACACAAGTGCGAAAAGTGGTTTTTCAACACTAACACAAGTGCGAAAAGTGATTTTTCAACAATAACACAAGTGCGAAAAGTGGTTTTTCCACACTAATACAAGTGCAAAAGTGGTTTCCTGCACCAACACAAGTGCGAAAAGTGGTTTTTCACCACTAACACAAGTGCGAAAATTGGTTTTTCAACACTAACACAAGTGCGAAAAGTGTTTTTTCAACACTAACACAAGTGCGAAAAGTGTTTTTTCCACACTAATACAAGTACAAAAGTGGTTTCCTGCACCAACACAAGTGCAAAGAGTGGTTTTTCAACACTAACACAAGTGCGAAAAGTGGTTTTTCAACACTAATACAAGTGCAAAAGTGGTTTCCTGCACCAATACAAGTGCGAAAAGTGGTTTTTCAACACTAACACAAGTGCGAAAAATGGTTTTTCAACACTAACACAAGTGCGAAAAGTGGTTTTTCCACACTAATACAAGTGCAAAAGTGGTTTCCTGCACCAACACAAGTGTGAAAAGTGTTTTTTCCACACTAATACAAGTGCAAAAGTGGTTTCCTGCACCAACACAAGTGCGAAAAGTGGTTTTTCAACACTAACACAAGTGCAAAAAGTGTTTTTTCAACACTAACACAAGTGCGAAAAGTGGTTTTTCCACACTAATACAAATGCAAAAGTGGTTTCCTGCACCAACACAAGTGCGAAAAGTGGTTTTTCAACACTAACACAAGTGCAAAAAGTGTTTTTTCAACACTAACACAAGTGCGAAAAGTGGTTTTTCCACACTAATACAAATGCAAAAGTGGTTTCCTGCACCAACACAAGTGCGAAAAGTGGTTTTTCAACACTAACACAAGTGCGAAAAGTGGTTTTTCAACACTAACACAAGTGCGAAAAGTGATTTTTCAACAATAACACAAGTGCGAAAAGTGGTTTTTCCACACTAATACAAGTGCAAAAGTGGTTTCCTGCACCAACACAAGTGCGAAAAGTGGTTTTTCAACACTAACACAAGTGCGAAAATTGGTTTTTCAACACTAACACAAGTGCGAAAAGTGTTTTTTCAACACTAACACAAGTGCGAAAAGTGTTTTTTCCACACTAATACAAGTACAAAAGTGGTTTCCTGCACCAACACAAGTGCAAAAAGTGGTTTTTCAACACTAACACAAGTGCGAAAAGTGGTTTTTCAACACTAATACAAGTGCAAAAGTGGTTTCCTGCACCAACACAAGTGCGAAAAGTGGTTTTTCAACACTAACACAAGTGTGAAAAGTGGTTTTTCAACACTATCACAAGTGCAAAAAGGGTTTTTTCCACACTAATACAAGTGCAAAAGTGGTTTCCTGCACCAACACAAGTGCGAAAAGTGGTTTTTCAACACTAACACAAGTGCAAAAAGTGGTTTTTCAACACTAATACAAGTGCAAAAATGGTTTCCTGCACCAACACAAGTGCGAAAAGTGGTTTGTCAACACTAACACAAGTGCGAAAAGTGGTTTTTCAACACTAACACAAGTGCGAAAAGTGGTTTTTCAACAATAACACAAGTGCGAAAAGTGGTTTTTCCACACTAATACAAGTGCAAAAGTGGTTTCTTGCACCAACACAAGTGCGAAAAGTGGTTTTTCAACACTAACACAAGTGCAAAAAGTGGTTTTTCAACACTATCACAAGTGCAAAAAGTGTTTTTTCCACACTAATACAAGTGCAAAAGTGGTTTCCTGCACCAACACAAATGCGAAAAGTGGTTTTTCAACACTAACACAAGTGCGAAAAGTGGTTTTTCAACACTAACACAAGTGCGAAAAGTGGTTTTTCAACACTATCACAAGTGCAAAAAGTGTTTTTTCCACACTAATACAAGTGCAAAAGTGTTTTCCTGCACCAACACAAGTGCGAAAAGTGGTTTTTCAACACTAACACAAGTGCGAAAAGTGGTTTTTCAACATTATCACAAGTGCAAAAAGTGGTTTTTCAACACTATCACAAGTGCAAAAAGTGTTTTTTCCACACTAATACAAGTGCAAAAGTGGTTTCCTGCACCAACACAAATGCGAAAAGTGGTTTTTCAACACTAACACAAGTGCGAAAAGTGGTTTTTCAACACTAACACAAGTGCGAAAAGTGGTTTTTCAACACTATCACAAGTGCAAAAAGTGTTTTTTCCACACTAATACAAGTGCAAAAGTGTTTTCCTGCACCAACACAAGTGCGAAAAGTGGTTTTTCAACACTAACACAAGTGCGAAAAGTGGTTTTTCAACATTATCACAAGTGCAAAAAGTGTTTTTTCCACACTAATACAAGTGCAAAAGTGGTTTCCTGCACCAACACAAGTGCGAAAAGTGGTTTTTCAACACTAACACAAGTGCGAAAAGTGGTTTTTCAAAACTAACACAAGTGCGAAAAGTGGTTTTTCAACACTAACACAAGTGCAAAAAGTGGTTTTTCCACACTAATACAAGTGCTAAAGTGGTTTCCTGCACCAACACAAGTGCAAAAAGTGGTTTTTCAACACTAACACAAGTGCGAAAAGTGGTTTTTCAACACTATCACAAGTGCAAAAAGTGTTTTTTCCACACTAATACAAGTGCAAAAGTGGTTTCCTGCACCAACACAAATGCGAAAAGTGGTTTTTCAACACTAACACAAGTGCGAAAAGTGGTTTTTCAACACTAACACATGTGCGAAAAGTGGTTTTTCAACACTATCACAAGTGCAAAAAGTGTTTTTTCCACACTAATACAAGTGCAAAAGTGGTTTCCTGCACCAACACAAGTGCGAAAAGTGGTTTTTCAACACTAACACAAGTGCAAAAAGTGTTTTTTCAACACTAACACAAGTGCGAAAAGTGGTTTTTCCACACTAATACAAATGCAAAAGTGGTTTCCTGCACCAACACAAGTGCGAAAAGTGGTTTTTCAACACTAACACAAGTGCAAAAAGTGTTTTTTCAACACTAACACAAGTGCGAAAAGTGGTTTTTCCACACTAATACAAATGCAAAAGTGGTTTCCTGCACCAACACAAGTGCGAAAAGTGGTTTTTCAACACTAACACAAGTGCGAAAAGTGGTTTTTCAACACTAACACAAGTGCGAAAAGTGATTTTTCAACAATAACACAAGTGCGAAAAGTGGTTTTTCCACACTAATACAAGTGCAAAAGTGGTTTCCTGCACCAACACAAGTGCGAAAAGTGGTTTTTCAACACTAACACAAGTGCGAAAATTGGTTTTTCAACACTAACACAAGTGCGAAAAGTGTTTTTTCAACACTAACACAAGTGCGAAAAGTGTTTTTTCCACACTAATACAAGTACAAAAGTGGTTTCCTGCACCAACACAAGTGCAAAAAGTGGTTTTTCAACACTAACACAAGTGCGAAAAGTGGTTTTTCAACACTAATACAAGTGCAAAAGTGGTTTCCTGCACCAATACAAGTGCGAAAAGTGGTTTTTCAACACTAACACAAGTGCGAAAAATGGTTTTTCAACACTAACACAAGTGCGAAAAGTGGTTTTTCCACACTAATACAAGTGCAAAAGTGGTTTCCTGCACCAACACAAGTGCGAAAAGTGTTTTTTCCACACTAATACAAGTGCAAAAGTGGTTTCCTGCACCAACACAAGTGCGAAAAGTGGTTTTTCAACACTAACACAAGTGCAAAAAGTGTTTTTTCAACACTAACACAAGTGCGAAAAGTGGTTTTTCCACACTAATACAAATGCAAAAGTGGTTTCCTGCACCAACACAAGTGCGAAAAGTGGTTTTTCAACACTAACACAAGTGCAAAAAGTGTTTTTTCAACACTAACACAAGTGCGAAAAGTGGTTTTTCCACACTAATACAAATGCAAAAGTGGTTTCCTGCACCAACACAAGTGCGAAAAGTGGTTTTTCAACACTAACACAAGTGCGAAAAGTGGTTTTTCAACACTAACACAAGTGCGAAAAGTGATTTTTCAACAATAACACAAGTGCGAAAAGTGGTTTTTCCACACTAATACAAGTGCAAAAGTGGTTTCCTGCACCAACACAAGTGCGAAAAGTGGTTTTTCAACACTAACACAAGTGCGAAAATTGGTTTTTCAACACTAACACAAGTGCGAAAAGTGTTTTTTCAACACTAACACAAGTGCGAAAAGTGTTTTTTCCACACTAATACAAGTACAAAAGTGGTTTCCTGCACCAACACAAGTGCAAAAAGTGGTTTTTCAACACTAACACAAGTGCGATAAGTGGTTTTTCAACACTAATACAAGTGCAAAAGTGGTTTCCTGCACCAATACAAGTGCGAAAAGTGGTTTTTCAACACTAACACAAGTGCGAAAAATGGTTTTTCAACACTAACACAAGTGCGAAAAGTGGTTTTTCCACACTAATACAAGTGCAAAAGTGGTTTCCTGCACCAACACAAGTGCGAAAAGTGGTTTTTCAACACTAACACAAGTGTGAAAAGTGGTTTTTCAACACTATCACAAGTGCAAAAAGGGTTTTTTCCACACTAATACAAGTGCAAAAGTGGTTTCCTGCACCAACACAAGTGCGAAAAGTGGTTTTTCAACACTAACACAAGTGCAAAAAGTGGTTTTTCAACACTAACACAAGTGCAAAAAGTGGTTTTTCAACACTAATACAAGTGCAAAAGTGGTTTCCTGCACCAACACAAGTGCGAAAAGTGGTTTGTCAACACTAACACAAGTGCGAAAAGTGGTTTTTCAACACTAACACAAGTGCGAAAAGTGATTTTTCAACAATAACACAAGTGCGAAAAGTGGTTTTTCCACACTAATACAAGTGCAAAAGTGGTTTCCTGCACCAACACAAGTGCGAAAAGTGGTTTTTCAACACTAACACAAGTGTGAAAAGTGGTTTTTCAACACTATCACAAGTGCAAAAAGTGTTTTTTCCACACTAATACAAGTGCAAAAGTGGTTTCCTGCACCAACACAAGTGCGAAAAGTGGTTTTTCAACACTAACACAAGTGCGAAAAGTGGTTTTTCAACACTAACACAAGTGCGAAAAGTGGTTTTTCAACACTAACATAAGTGCGAAAAGTGTTTTTTCCACACTAATACAAGTGCAAAAGTGGTTTCCTGCACCAACACAAGTGCGAAAAGTGGTTTTTCAGCACTAACACAAGTGCGAAAAGTGGTTCATCAACATTAATACAAGTGCAAAAGTGGTTTCCTGCACCAACACAAGTGCGAAAAGTGTTTTTTCAACACTAACACAAGTGCGAAAAGTGGTTTTTCAACACTAACACAAGTGCGAAAAGTGGTTTTTCCACACTAATACAAGTGCAAAAGTGGTTTCCTGCACCAACACAAGTGCGAAAAGTGGTTTTTCAACACTAACACAAGTGCGAAAAGTGGTTTTTCAACACTAACACAAGTGCGAAAAGTGGTTTTTCCACACTAATACAAGTGCAAAAGTGGTTTCCTGCACCAACACAACTGCGAAAAGTGGTTTTTCAACACTAACACAAGTGCGAAAAGTGGTTTTTCAACACTATCACAAGTGCAAAAAGTGTTTTTTCCACACTAATACAAGTGCAAAAGTGGTTTCCTGCACCAACACAAGTGCGAAAAGTGGTTTTTCAACACTAACACAAGTGCGAAAAGTGGTTTTTCAACACTAACACAAGTGCGAAAAGTGTTTTTTCCACACTAATACAAGTGCAAAAGTGGTTTCCTGCACCAACACAAGTGCGAAAAGTGGTTTTTCAACACTAACACAAGTGCGAAAAGTGGTTTTTCAACACTAACACAAGTGCGAAAAGTGGTTTTTCAACACTAACACAAGTGCGAAAAGTGGTTTTTCCACACTAATACAAGTGCAAAAGTGGTTTCCTGCACCAACACAAGTGCGAAAAGTGTTTTTTCCAACTAATACAAGTGCAAAAGTGGTTTCCTGCACCACACAAGTGCGAAAAGTGGTTTTTCAACACTAATACAAGTGCAAAAGTGGTTTCCTGCACCAATACAAGTGCGAAAAGTGGTTTTTCAACACTAACACAAGTGCGAAAAATGGTTTTTCAACACTAACACAAGTGCGAAAAGTGGTTTTTCCACACTAATACAAGTGCAAAAGTGGTTTCCTGCACCAACACAAGTGCGAAAAGTGGTTTTTCAACACTAACACAAGTGTGAAAAGTGGTTTTTCAACACTATCACAAGTGCAAAAAGGTTTTTTCCACACTAATACAAGTGCAAAAGTGGTTTCCTGCACCAACACAAGTGCGAAAAGTGGTTTTTCAACACTAACACAAGTGCGAAAAGTGATTTTTCAGCACTAACACAAAGTGCGAAAAGTGGTTTTTCAACACTAATACAAGTGCAAAAGTGGTTTCCTGCACCAACACAAGTGCGAAAAGTGGTTTTTCAACACTAACACAAGTGCGAAAAGTGGTTTTTCAACACTAACACAAGTGCGAAAAAGTGGTTTTTCCACACTAATACAAGTGCAAAAGTGGTTTCCTGCACCAACACAAGTGCGAAAAGTGGTTTTTCAACACTAACACAAGTGCGAAAAGTGGTTTTTCAACACTAACACAAGTGCGAAAAGTGGTTTTTCCACACTAATACAAGTGCAAAAGTGGTTTCCTGCACCAACACAACTGCGAAAAGTGGTTTTTCAACACTAACACAAGTGCGAAAAGTGGTTTTTCAACACTATCACAAGTGCAAAAAGTGTTTTTTCCACACTAATACAAGTGCAAAAGTGGTTTCCTGCACCAACACAAGTGCGAAAAGTGGTTTTTCAACACTAACACAAGTGCGAAAAGTGGTTTTTCAACACTAACACAAGTGCGAAAAGTGTTTTTTCACACTAATACAAGTGCAAAAGTGGTTTCCTGCACCAACACAAGTGCGAAAAGTGGTTTTTCAACACTAACACAAGTGCGAAAAGTGGTTTTTCAACACTAACACAAGTGCGAAAAGTGGTTTTTCAACACTAACACAAGTGCGAAAAGTGGTTTTTCCACACTAATACAAGTGCAAAAGTGGTTTCTTGCACCAACACAAGTGCGAAAAGTGGTTTTTCAACACTAACACAAGTGCAAAAAGTGGTTTTTCAACACTATCACAAGTGCAAAAAGTGTTTTTTCCACACTAATACAAGTGCAAAAGTGGTTTCCTGCACCAACACAAATGCGAAAAGTGGTTTTTCAACACTAACACAAGTGCGAAAAGTGGTTTTTCAACACTAACACAAGTGCGAAAAGTGGTTTTTCAACACTATCACAAGTGCAAAAAGTGTTTTTTCCACACTAATACAAGTGCAAAAGTGTTTTCCTGCACCAACACAAGAGCGAAAAGTGGTTTTTCAACACTAACACAAGTGCGAAAAGTGGTTTTTCAACATTATCACAAGTGCAAAAAGTGGTTTTTCAACACTATCACAAGTGCAAAAAGTGTTTTTTCCACACTAATACAAGTGCAAAAGTGGTTTCCTGCACCAACACAAATGCGAAAAGTGGTTTTTCAACACTAACACAAGTGCGAAAAGTGGTTTTTCAACACTAACACAAGTGCGAAAAGTGGTTTTTCAACACTATCACAAGTGCAAAAAGTGTTTTTTCCACATTAATACAAGTGCAAAAGTGTTTTCCTGCACCAACACAAGTGCGAAAAGTGGTTTTTCAACACTAACACAAGTGCGAAAAGTGGTTTTTCAACATTATCACAAGTGCAAAAAGTGTTTTTTCCACACTAATACAAGTGCAAAAGTGGTTTCCTGCACCAACACAAGTGCGAAAAGTGGTTTTTCAACACTAACACAAGTGCAAAAAGTGTTTTTTCAACACTATCACAAGTGCAAAAAGTGTTTTTTCCACACTAATACAAGTGCAAAAGTGGTTTCCTGCACCAACACAAGTGCGAAAAGTGGTTTTTCAACACTAACACCACAAGTGCGAAAAGTGGTTTTTCAACACTAACACAAGTGCGAAAAGTGTTTTTTCCACACTAATACAAGTGCAAAAGTGGTTTCCTGCACCAACACAAGTGCGAAAAGTGGTTTTTCAACACTAACACAAGTGCGAAAAGTGGTTTTTCAACACTAACACAAGTGCGAAAAGTGGTTTTTCAACACTAACACAAGTGCGAAAAGTGGTTTTTCCACACTAATACAAGTGCAAAAGTGGTTTCTTGCACCAACACAAGTGCGAAAAGTGGTTTTTCAACACTAACACAAGTGCAAAAAGTGGTTTTTCAACACTATCACAAGTGCAAAAAGTGTTTTTTCCACACTAATACAAGTGCAAAAGTGGTTTCCTGCACCAACACAAATGCGAAAAGTGGTTTTTCAACACTAACACAAGTGCGAAAAGTGGTTTTTCAACACTAACACAAGTGCGAAAAGTGGTTTTTCAACACTATCACAAGTGCAAAAAGTGTTTTTTCCACACTAATACAAGTGCAAAAGTGTTTTCCTGCACCAACACAAGTGCGAAAAGTGGTTTTTCAACACTAACACAAGTGCGAAAAGTGGTTTTTCAACATTATCACAAGTGCAAAAAGTGGTTTTTCAACACTATCACAAGTGCAAAAAGTGTTTTTTCCACACTAATACAAGTGCAAAAGTGGTTTCCTGCACCAACACAAATGCGAAAAGTGGTTTTTCAACACTAACACAAGTGCGAAAAGTGGTTTTTCAACACTAACACAAGTGCGAAAAGTGGTTTTTTCAACACTATCACAAGTGCAAAAAGTGTTTTTTCCACACTAATACAAGTGCAAAAGTGTTTTCCTGCACCAACACAAGTGCGAAAAGTGGTTTTTCAACACTAACACAAGTGCGAAAAGTGGTTTTTCAACATTATCACAAGTGCAAAAAGTGTTTTTTCCACACTAATACAAGTGCAAAAGTGGTTTCCTGCACCAACACAAGTGCGAAAAGTGGTTTTTCAACACTAACACAAGTGCGAAAAGTGGTTTTTCAAAACTAACACAAGTGCGAAAAGTGGTTTTTCAACACTAACACAAGTGCAAAAAGTGGTTTTTCCACACTAATACAAGTGCTAAAGTGGTTTCCTGCACCAACACAAGTGCAAAAAGTGGTTTTTCAACACTAACACAAGTGCGAAAAGTGGTTTTTCAACACTATCACAAGTGCAAAAAGTGTTTTTTCCACACTAATACAAGTGCAAAAGTGGTTTCCTGCACCAACACAAATGCGAAAAGTGGTTTTTCAACACTAACACAAGTGCGAAAAGTGGTTTTTCAACACTAACACATGTGCGAAAAGTGGTTTTTCAACACTATCACAAGTGCAAAAAGTGTTTTTTCCACACTAATACAAGTGCAAAAGTGGTTTCCTGCACCAACACAAGTGCGAAAAGTGGTTTTTCAACACTAACACAAGTGCAAAAAGTGTTTTTTCAACACTAACACAAGTGCGAAAAGTGGTTTTTCCACACTAATACAAATGCAAAAGTGGTTTCCTGCACCAACACAAGTGCGAAAAGTGGTTTTTCAACACTAACACAAGTGCAAAAAGTGTTTTTTCAACACTAACACAAGTGCGAAAAGTGGTTTTTCCACACTAATACAAATGCAAAAGTGGTTTCCTGCACCAACACAAGTGTGAAAAGTGGTTTTTCAACACTAACACAAGTGCGAAAAGTGGTTTTTCAACACTAACACAAGTGCGAAAAGTGATTTTTCAACAATAACACAAGTGCGAAAAGTGGTTTTTCCACACTAATACAAGTGCAAAAGTGGTTTCCTGCACCAACACAAGTGCGAAAAGTGTTTTTTCCACACTAATACAAGTGCAAAAGTGGTTTTTCAACACTAATACAAGTGCAAAAGTGGTTTCCTGCACCAATACAAGTGCGAAAAGTGGTTTTTCAACACTAACACAAGTGCGAAAAATGGTTTTTCAACACTAACACAAGTGCGAAAAGTGGTTTTTCCACACTAATACAAGTGCAAAAGTGGTTTCCTGCACCAACACAAGTGCGAAAAGTGTTTTTTCCACACTAATACAAGTGCAAAAGTGGTTTCCTGCACCAACACAAGTGCGAAAAGTGGTTTTTCAACACTAACACAAGTGCAAAAAGTGTTTTTTCAACACTAACACAAGTGCGAAAAGTGGTTTTTCCACACTAATGCAAATGCAAAAGTGGTTTCCTGCACCAACACAAGTGCGAAAAGTGGTTTTTCAACACTAACACAAGTGCAAAAAGTGTTTTTTCAACACCAGCACAAGTGCGAAAAGTGGTTTTTCCACACTAATACAAATGCAAAAGTGGTTTCCTGCACCAACACAAGTGCGAAAAGTGGTTTTTCAACACTAACACAAGTGCGAAAAGTGGTTTCCTGCACCAACACAAGTGCGAAAAGTGTTTTTTCCACACTAATACAAGTGCAAAAGTGGTTTTTCAACACTAATACAAGTGCAAAAGTGGTTTCCTGCACCAATACAAGTGCGAAAAGTGGTTTTTCAACACTAACACAAGTGCGAAAAATGGTTTTTCAACACTAACACAAGTGCGAAAAGTGGTTTTTCCACACTAATACAAATGCAAAAGTGATTTTTCAACAATAACACAAGTGCGAAAAGTGGTTTTTCCACACTAATACAAGTGCAAAAGTGGTTTCCTGCACCAACACAAGTGCGAAAAGTGGTTTTTCAACACTAACACAAGTGCGAAAATTGGTTTTTCAACACTAACACAAGTGCGAAAAGTGTTTTTTCAACACTAACACAAGTGCGAAAAGTGTTTTTTCCACACTAATACAAGTACAAAAGTGGTTTCCTGCACCAACACAAGTGCAAAAAGTGGTTTTTCAACACTAACACAAGTGCGAAAAGTGGTTTTTCAACACTAATACAAGTGCAAAAGTGGTTTCCTGCACCAATACAAGTGCGAAAAGTGGTTTTTCAACACTAACACAAGTGCGAAAAATGGTTTTTCAACACTAACACAAGTGCGAAAAGTGGTTTTTCCACACTAATACAAGTGCAAAAGTGGTTTCCTGCACCAACACAAGTGCGAAAAGTGGTTTTTCAACACTAACACAAGTGTGAAAAGTGGTTTTTCAACACTATCACAAGTGCAAAAAGGGTTTTTTCCACACTAATACAAGTGCAAAAGTGGTTTCCTGCACCAACACAAGTGCGAAAAGTGGTTTTTCAACACTAACACAAGTGCAAAAAGTGGTTTTTCAACACTAATACAAGTGCAAAAGTGGTTTCCTGCACCAACACAAGTGCGAAAAGTGGTTTGTCAACACTAACACAAGTGCGAAAAGTGGTTTTTCAACACTAACACAAGTGCGAAAAGTGGTTTTTCAACAATAACACAAGTGCGAAAAGTGGTTTTTCCACACTAATACAAG
Source organism: Myxine glutinosa (assembly GCF_964187855.1). NCBI lineage: Eukaryota > Metazoa > Chordata > Myxini > Myxiniformes > Myxinidae > Myxine > Myxine glutinosa. The sequence goes on along the minus strand of NW_027618510.1, from coordinate 42,269 downwards.
TGCAAAAGTGGTTTCTTGCACCAACACAAGTGCGAAAAGTGGTTTTTCAACACTAACACAAGTGCAAAAAGTGGTTTTTCAACACTATCACAAGTGCAAAAAGTGTTTTTTCCACACTAATACAAGTGCAAAAGTGGTTTCCTGCACCAACACAAATGCGAAAAGTGGTTTTTCAACACTAACACAAGTGCGAAAAGTGGTTTTTCAACACTAACACAAGTGCGAAAAGTGGTTTTTCAACACTATCACAAGTGCAAAAAGTGTTTTTTCCACACTAATACAAGTGCAAAAGTGTTTTCCTGCACCAACACAAGTGCGAAAAGTGGTTTTTCAACACTAACACAAGTGCGAAAAGTGGTTTTTCAACATTATCACAAGTGCAAAAAGTGGTTTTTCAACACTATCACAAGTGCAAAAAGTGTTTTTTCCACACTAATACAAGTGCAAAAGTGGTTTCCTGCACCAACACAAATGCGAAAAGTGGTTTTTCAACACTAACACAAGTGCGAAAAGTGGTTTTTCAACACTAACACAAGTGCGAAAAGTGGTTTTTCAACACTATCACAAGTGCAAAAAGTGTTTTTTCCACACTAATACAAGTGCAAAAGTGTTTTCCTGCACCAACACAAGTGCGAAAAGTGGTTTTTCAACACTAACACAAGTGCGAAAAGTGGTTTTTCAACATTATCACAAGTGCAAAAAGTGTTTTTTCCACACTAATACAAGTGCGAAAGTGGTTTCCTGCACCAACACAAGTGCGAAAAGTGGTTTTTCAACACTAACACAAGTGCGAAAAGTGGTTTTTCAAAACTAACACAAGTGCGAAAAGTGGTTTTTCAACACTAACACAAGTGCAAAAAGTGGTTTTTCCACACTAATACAAGTGCTAAAGTGGTTTCCTGCACCAAGACAAGTGCAAAAAGTGGTTTTTCAACACTAACACAAGTGCGAAAAGTGGTTTTTCAACACTATCACAAGTGCAAAAAGTGTTTTTTCCACACTAATACAAGTGCAAAATTGGTTTCCTGCACCAACACAAATGCGAAAAGTGGTTTTTCAACACTAACACAAGTGCGAAAAGTGGTTTTTCAACACTAACACATGTGCGAAAAGTGGTTTTTCAACACTATCACAAGTGCAAAAAGTGTTTTTTCCACACTAATACAAGTGCAAAAGTGGTTTCCTGCACCAACACAAGTGCGAAAAGTGGTTTTTCAACACTAACACAAGTGCAAAAAGTGTTTTTTCAACACTAACACAAGTGCGAAAAGTGGTTTTTCCACACTAATACAAATGCAAAAGTGGTTTCCTGCACCAACACAAGTGCGAAAAGTGGTTTTTCAACACTAACACAAGTGCAAAAAGTGTTTTTTCAACACTAACACAAGTGCGAAAAGTGGTTTTTCCACACTAATACAAATGCAAAAGTGGTTTCCTGCACCAACACAAGTGCGAAAAGTGGTTTTTCAACACTAACACAAGTGCGAAAAGTGGTTTTTCAACACTAACACAAGTGCGAAAAGTGATTTTTCAACAATAACACAAGTGCGAAAAGTGGTTTTTCCACACTAATACAAGTGCAAAAGTGGTTTCCTGCACCAACACAAGTGCGAAAAGTGGTTTTTCAACACTAACACAAGTGCGAAAATTGGTTTTTCAACACTAACACAAGTGCGAAAAGTGTTTTTTCAACACTAACACAAGTGCGAAAAGTGTTTTTTCCACACTAATACAAGTACAAAAGTGGTTTCCTGCACCAACACAGGTGCAAAAAGTGGTTTTTCAACACTAACACAAGTGCGAAAAGTGGTTTTTCAACACTAATACAAGTGCAAAAGTGGTTTCCTGCACCAATACAAGTGCGAAAAGTGGTTTTTCAACACTAACACAAGTGCGAAAAATGGTTTTTCAACACTAACACAAGTGCAAAAAGTGGTTTTTCCACACTAATACAAGTGCAAAAGTGGTTTCCTGCACCAACACAAGTGCGAAAAGTGTTTTTTCCACACTAATACAAGTGCAAAAGTGGTTTCCTGCACCAACACAAGTGCGAAAAGTGGTTTTTCAACACTAACACAAGTGCAAAACGTGTTTTTTCAACACTAACACAAGTGCGAAAAGTGGTTTTTCCACACTAATACAAATGCAAAAGTGGTTTCCTGCACCAACACAAGTGCGAAAAGTGGTTTTTCAACACTAACACAAGTGCAAAAAGTGTTTTTTCAACACTAACACAAGTGCGAAAAGTGGTTTTTCCACACTAATACAAATGCAAAAGTGGTTTCCTGCACCAACACAAGTGCGAAAAGTGGTTTTTCAACACTAACACAAGTGCGAAAAGTGGTTTTTCAACACTAACACAAGTGCGAAAAGTGATTTTTCAACAATAACACAAGTGCGAAAAGTGGTTTTTCCACACTAATACAAGTGCAAAAGTGGTTTCCTGCACCAACACAAGTGCGAAAAGTGGTTTTTCAACACTAACACAAGTGCGAAAATTGGTTTTTCAACACTAACACAAGTGCGAAAAGTGTTTTTTCAACACTAACACAAGTGCGAAAAGTGTTTTTTCCACACTAATACAAGTACAAAAGTGGTTTCCTGCACCAACACAAGTGCAAAAAGTGGTTTTTCAACACTAACACAAGTGCGAAAAGTGGTTTTTCAACACTAATACAAGTGCAAACGTGGTTTCCTGCACCAATACAAGTGCGAAAAGTGGTTTTTCAACACTAACACAAGTGCGAAAAATGGTTTTTCAACACTAACACAAGTGCGAAAAGTGGTTTTTCCACACTAATACAAGTGCAAAAGTGGTTTCCTGCACCAACACAAGTGCGAAAAGTGGTTTTTCAACACTAACACAAGTGTGAAAAGTGGTTTTTCAACACTATCACAAGTGCAAAAAGGGTTTTTTCCACACTAATACAAGTGCAAAAGTGGTTTCCTGCACCAACACAAGTGCGAAAAGTGGTTTTTCAAAACTAACACAAGTGCGAAAAGTGGTTTTTCAACACTAACACAAGTGCAAAAAGTGGTTTTTCCACACTAATACAAGTGCTAAAGTGGTTTCCTGCACCAACACAAGTGTAAAAAGTGGTTTTTCAACACTAACACAAGTGCGAAAAGTGGTTTTTCAACACTATCACAAGTGCAAAAAGTGTTTTTTCCACACTAATACAAGTGCAAAAGTGGTTTCCTGCACCAACACAAATGCGAAAAGTGGTTTTTCAACACTAACACAAGTGCGAAAAGTGGTTTTTCAACACTAACACATGTGCGAAAAGTGGTTTTTCAACACTATCACAAGTGCAAAAAGTGTTTTTTCCACACTAATACAAGTGCAAAAGTGGTTTCCTGCACCAACACAAGTGCGAAAAGTGGTTTTTCAACACTAACACAAGTGCAAAAAGTGTTTTTTCAACACTAACACAAGTGCGAAAAGTGGTTTTTCCACACTAATACAAATGCAAAAGTGGTTTCCTGCACCAACACAAGTGCGAAAAGTGGTTTTTCAACACTAACACAAGTGCAAAAAGTGTTTTTTCAACACTATCACAAGTGCAAAAAGTGTTTTTTCCACACTAATACAAGTGCAAAAGTGGTTTCCTGCACCAACACAAGTGCGAAAAGTGGTTTTTCAACACTAACACAAGTGCGAAAAGTGGTTTTTCAACACTAACACAAGTGCGAAAAGTGTTTTTTCCACACTAATACAAGTGCAAAAGTGGTTTCCTGCACCAACACAAGTGCGAAAAGTGGTTTTTCAATACTAACACAAGTGCGAAAAGTGGTTTTTCAACACTAACACAAGTGCGAAAAGTGGTTTTTCAACACTAACATAAGTGCGAAAAGTGGTTTTTCCACACTAATACAAGTGCAAATGTGGTTTCTTGCACCAACACAAGTGCGAAAAGTGGTTTTTCAACACTAACACAAGTGCAAAAAGTGGTTTTTCAACACTATCACAAGTGCAAAAAGTGTTTTTTCCACACTAATACAAGTGCAAAAGTGGTTTCCTGCACCAACACAAATGCGAAAAGTGGTTTTTCAACACTAACACAAGTGCGAAAAGTGGTTTTTCAACACTAACACAAGTGCGAAAAGTGGTTTTTCAACACTATCACAAGTGCAAAAAGTGTTTTTTCCACACTAATACAAGTGCAAAAGTGTTTTCCTGCACCAACACAAGTGCGAAAAGTGGTTTTTCAACACTAACACAAGTGCGAAAAGTGGTTTTTCAACATTATCACAAGTGCAAAAAGTGGTTTTTCAACACTATCACAAGTGCAAAAAGTGTTTTTTCCACACTAATACAAGTGCAAAAGTGGTTTCCTGCACCAACGCAAATGCGAAAAGTGGTTTTTCAACACTAACACAAGTGCGAAAAGTGGTTTTTCAACACTAACACAAGTGCGAAAAGTGGTTTTTCAACACTATCACAAGTGCAAAAAGTGTTTTTTCCACACTAATACAAGTGCAAAAGTGTTTTCCTGCACCAACACAAGTGCGAAAAGTGGTTTTTCAACACTAACACAAGTGCGAAAAGTGGTTTTTCAACATTATCACAAGTGCAAAAAGTGTTTTTTCCACACTAATACAAGAGCAAAAGTGGTTTCCTGCACCAACACAAGTGCGAAAAGTGGTTTTTCAACACTAACACAAGTGCGAAAAGTGGTTTTTCAAAACTAACACAAGTGCGAAAAGTGGTTTTTCAACACTAACACAAGTGCAAAAAGTGGTTTTTCCACACTAATACAAGTGCTAAAGTGGTTTCCTGCACCAACACAAGTGCAAAAAGTGGTTTTTCAACACTAACACAAGTGCGAAAAGTGGTTTTTCAACACTATCACAAGTGCAAAAAGTGTTTTTTCCACACTAATACAAGTGCAAAAGTGGTTTCCTGCACCAACACAAATGCGAAAAGTGGTTTTTCAACACTAACACAAGTGCGAAAAGTGGTTTTTCAACACTAACACATGTGCGAAAAGTGGTTTTTCAACACTATCACAAGTGCAAAAAGTGTTTTTTCCACACTAATACAAGTGCAAAAGTGGTTTCCTGCACCAACACAAGTGCGAAAAGTGGTTTTTCAACACTAACACAAGTGCAAAAAGTGTTTTTTCAACACTAACACAAGTGCGAAAAGTGGTTTTTCCACACTAATACAAATGCAAAAGTGGTTTCCTGCACCAACACAAGTGCGAAAAGTGGTTTTTCAACACTAACACAAGTGCAAAAAGTGTTTTTTCAACACTAACACAAGTGCGAAAAGTGGTTTTTCCACACTAATACAAATGCAAAAGTGGTTTCCTGCACCAACACAAGTTTGAAAAGTGGTTTTTCAACACTAACACAAGTGCGAAAAGTGGTTTTTCAACACTAACACAAGTGCGAAAAGTGATTTTTCAACAATAACACAAGTGCGAAAAGTGGTTTTTCCACACTAATACAAGTGCAAAAGTGGTTTCCTGCACCAACACAAGTGCGAAAAGTGGTTTTTCAACACTAACACAAGTGCGAAAATTGGTTTTTCAACACTAACACAAGTGCGAAAAGTGTTTTTTCAACACTAACACAAGTGCGAAAAGTGTTTTTTCCACACTAATACAAGTACAAAAGTGGTTTCCTGCACCAACACAAGTGCAAAAAGTGGTTTTTCAACACTAACACAAGTGCGAAAAGTGGTTTTTCAACACTAATACAAGTGCAAAAGTGGTTTCCTGCACCAATACAAGTGCGAAAAGTGGTTTTTCAACACTAACACAAGTGCGAAAAATGGTTTTTCAACACTAACACAAGTGCGAAAAGTGGTTTTTCCACACTAATACAAGTGCAAAAGTGGTTTCCTGCACCAACACAAGTGTGAAAAGTGTTTTTTCCACACTAATACAAGTGCAAAAGTGGTTTCCTGCACCAACACAAGTGCGAAAAGTGGTTTTTCAACACTAACACAAGTGCAAAAAGTGTTTTTTCAACACTAACACAAGTGCGAAAAGTGGTTTTTCCACACTAATACAAATGCAAAAGTGGTTTCCTGCACCAACACAAGTGCGAAAAGTGGTTTTTCAACACTAACACAAGTGCAAAAAGTGTTTTTTCAACACTAACACAAGTGCGAAAAGTGGTTTTTCCACACTAATACAAATGCAAAAGTGGTTTCCTGCACCAACACAAGTGCGAAAAGTGGTTTTTCAACACTAACACAAGTGCGAAAAGTGGTTTTTCAACACTAACACAAGTGCGAAAAGTGATTTTTCAACAATAACACAAGTGCGAAAAGTGGTTTTTCCACACTAATACAAGTGCAAAAGTGGTTTCCTGCACCAACACAAGTGCGAAAAGTGGTTTTTCAACACTAACACAAGTGCGAAAATTGGTTTTTCAACACTAACACAAGTGCGAAAAGTGTTTTTTCAACACTAACACAAGTGCGAAAAGTGTTTTTTCCACACTAATACAAGTACAAAAGTGGTTTCCTGCACCAACACAAGTGCAAAAAGTGGTTTTTCAACACTAACACAAGTGCGAAAAGTGGTTTTTCAACACTAATACAAGTGCAAAAGTGGTTTCCTGCACCAATACAAGTGCGAAAAGTGGTTTTTCAACACTAACACAAGTGCGAAAAATGGTTTTTCAACACTAACACAAGTGCGAAAAGTGGTTTTTCCACACTAATACAAGTGCAAAAGTGGTTTCCTGCACCAACACAAGTGCGAAAAGTGGTTTTTCAACACTAACACAAGTGTGAAAAGTGGTTTTTCAACACTATCACAAGTGCAAAAAGGGTTTTTTCCACACTAATACAAGTGCAAAAGTGGTTTCCTGCACCAACACAAGTGCGAAAAGTGGTTTTTCAACACTAACACAAGTGCAAAAAGTGGTTTTTCAACACTAATACAAGTGCAAAAGTGGTTTCCTGCACCAACACAAGTGCGAAAAGTGGTTTGTCAACACTAACACAAGTGCGAAAAGTGGTTTTTCAACACTAACACAAGTGCGAAAAGTGGTTTTTCAACAATAACACAAGTGCGAAAAGTGGTTTTTCCACACTAATACAAGTGCAAAAGTGGTTTCTTGCACCAACACAAGTGCGAAAAGTGGTTTTTCAACACTAACACAAGTGCAAAAAGTGGTTTTTCAACACTATCACAAGTGCAAAAAGTGTTTTTTCCACACTAATACAAGTGCAAAAGTGGTTTCCTGCACCAACACAAATGCGAAAAGTGGTTTTTCAACACTAACACAAGTGCGAAAAGTGGTTTTTCAACACTAACACAAGTGCGAAAAGTGGTTTTTCAACACTATCACAAGTGCAAAAAGTGTTTTTTCCACACTAATACAAGTGCAAAAGTGTTTTCCTGCACCAACACAAGTGCGAAAAGTGGTTTTTCAACACTAACACAAGTGCGAAAAGTGGTTTTTCAACATTATCACAAGTGCAAAAAGTGGTTTTTCAACACTATCACAAGTGCAAAAAGTGTTTTTTCCACACTAATACAAGTGCAAAAGTGGTTTCCTGCACCAACACAAATGCGAAAAGTGGTTTTTCAACACTAACACAAGTGTGAAAAGTGGTTTTTCAACACTAACACAAGTGCGAAAAGTGGTTTTTCAACACTATCACAAGTGCAAAAAGTGTTTTTTCCACACTAATACAAGTGCAAAAGTGTTTTCCTGCACCAACACAAGTGCGAAAAGTGGTTTTTCAACACTAACACAAGTGCGAAAAGTGGTTTTTCAACATTATCACAAGTGCAAAAAGTGTTTTTTCCACACTAATACAAGTGCAAAAGTGGTTTCCTGCACCAACACAAGTGCGAAAAGTGGTTTTTCAACACTAACACAAGTGCGAAAAGTGGTTTTTCAAAACTAACACAAGTGCGAAAAGTGGTTTTTCAACACTAACACAAGTGCAAAAAGTGGTTTTTCCACACTAATACAAGTGCTAAAGTGGTTTCCTGCACCAACACAAGTGCAAAAAGTGGTTTTTCAACACTAACACAAGTGCGAAAAGTGGTTTTTCAACACTATCACAAGTGCAAAAAGTGTTTTTTCCACACTAATACAAGTGCAAAAGTGGTTTCCTGCACCAACACAAATGCGAAAAGTGGTTTTTCAACACTAACACAAGTGCGAAAAGTGGTTTTTCAACACTAACACATGTGCGAAAAGTGGTTTTTCAACACTATCACAAGTGCAAAAAGTGTTTTTTCCACACTAATACAAGTGCAAAAGTGGTTTCCTGCACCAACACAAGTGCGAAAAGTGGTTTTTCAACACTAACACAAGTGCAAAAAGTGTTTTTTCAACACTAACACAAGTGCGAAAAGTGGTTTTTCCACACTAATACAAATGCAAAAGTGGTTTCCTGCACCAACACAAGTGCGAAAAGTGGTTTTTCAACACTAACACAAGTGCAAAAAGTGTTTTTTCAACACTAACACAAGTGCGAAAAGTGGTTTTTCCACACTAATACAAATGCAAAAGTGGTTTCCTGCACCAACACAAGTGCGAAAAGTGGTTTTTCAACACTAACACAAGTGCGAAAAGTGGTTTTTCAACACTAACACAAGTGCGAAAAGTGATTTTTCAACAATAACACAAGTGCGAAAAGTGGTTTTTCCACACTAATACAAGTGCAAAAGTGGTTTCCTGCAACAACACAAGTGCGAAAAGTGGTTTTTCAACACTAACACAAGTGCGAAAATTGGTTTTTCAACACTAACACAAGTGCGAAAAGTGTTTTTTCAACACTAACACAAGTGCGAAAAGTGTTTTTTCCACACTAATACAAGTACAAAAGTGGTTTCCTGCACCAACACAAGTGCAAAAAGTGGTTTTTCAACACTAACACAAGTGCGAAAAGTGGTTTTTCAACACTAATACAAGTGCAAAAGTGGTTTCCTGCACCAATACAAGTGCGAAAAGTGGTTTTTCAACACTAACACAAGTGCGAAAAATGGTTTTTCAACACTAACACAAGTGCGAAAAGTGGTTTTTCCACACTAATACAAGTGCAAAAGTGGTTTCCTGCACCAACACAAGTGCGAAAAGTGTTTTTTCCACACTAATACAAGTGCAAAAGTGGTTTCCTGCACCAACACAAGTGCGAAAAGTGGTTTTTCAACACTAACACAAGTGCAAAAAGTGTTTTTTCAACACTAACACAAGTGCGAAAAGTGGTTTTTCCACACTAATACAAATGCAAAAGTGGTTTGCTGCACCAACACAAGTGCGAAAAGTGGTTTTTCAACACTAACACAAGTGCAAAAAGTGTTTTTTCAACACTAACACAAGTGCGAAAAGTGGTTTTTCCACACTAATACAAATGCAAAAGTGGTTTCCTGCACCAACACAAGTGCGAAAAGTGGTTTTTCAACACTAACACAAGTGCGAAAAGTGGTTTTTCAACACTAACACAAGTGCGAAAAGTGATTTTTCAACAATAACACAAGTGCGAAAAGTGGTTTTTCCACACTAATACAAGTGCAAAAGTGGTTTCCTGCACCAACACAAGTGCGAAAAGTGGTTTTTCAACACTAACACAAGTGCGAAAATTGGTTTTTCAACACTAACACAAGTGCGAAAAGTGTTTTTTCAACACTAACACAAGTGCGAAAAGTGTTTTTTCCACACTAATACAAGTACAAAAGTGGTTTCCTGCACCAACACAAGTGCAAAAAGTGGTTTTTCAACACTAACACAAGTGCGATAAGTGGTTTTTCAACACTAATACAAGTGCAAAAGTGGTTTCCTGCACCAATACAAGTGCGAAAAGTGGTTTTTCAACACTAACACAAGTGCGAAAAATGGTTTTTCAACACTAACACAAGTGCGAAAAGTGGTTTTTCCACACTAATACAAGTGCAAAAGTGGTTTCCTGCACCAACACAAGTGCGAAAAGTGGTTTTTCAACACTAACACAAGTGTGAAAAGTGGTTTTTCAACACTATCACAAGTGCAAAAAGGGTTTTTTCCACACTAATACAAGTGCAAAAGTGGTTTCCTGCACCAACACAAGTGCGAAAAGTGGTTTTTCAACACTAACACAAGTGCAAAAAGTGGTTTTTCAACACTAATACAAGTGCAAAAGTGGTTTCCTGCACCAACACAAGTGCGAAAAGTGGTTTGTCAACACTAACACAAGTGCGAAAAGTGGTTTTTCAACACTAACACAAGTGCGAAAAGTGATTTTTCAACAATAACACAAGTGCGAAAAGTGGTTTTTCCACACTAATACAAGTGCAAAAGTGGTTTCCTGCACCAACACAAGTGCGAAAAGTGGTTTTTCAACACTAACACAAGTGTGAAAAGTGGTTTTTCAACACTATCACAAGTGCAAAAAGTGTTTTTTCCACACTAATACAAGTGCAAAAGTGGTTTCCTGCACCAACACAAGTGCGAAAAGTGGTTTTTCAACACTAACACAAGTGCGAAAAGTGGTTTTTCAACACTAACACAAGTGCGAAAAGTGTTTTTTCAACACTAACATAAGTGCGAAAAGTGTTTTTTCCACACTAATACAAGTGCAAAAGTGGTTTCCTGCACCAACACAAGTGCGAAAAGTGGTTTTTCAGCACTAACACAAGTGCGAAAAGTGGTTCATCAACATTAATACAAGTGCAAAAGTGGTTTCCTGCACCAACACAAGTGCGAAAAGTGTTTTTTCAACACTAACACAAGTGCGAAAAGTGGTTTTTCAACACTAACACAAGTGCGAAAAGTGGTTTTTCCACACTAATACAAGTGCAAAAGTGGTTTCCTGCACCAACACAAGTGCGAAAAGTGGTTTTTCAACACTAACACAAGTGCGAAAAGTGGTTTTTCAACAATAACACAAGTGCGAAAAGTGGTTTTTCCACACTAATACAAGTGCAAAAGTGGTTTCCTGCACCAACACAACTGCGAAAAGTGGTTTTTCAACACTAACACAAGTGCGAAAAGTGGTTTTTCAACACTATCACAAGTGCAAAAAGTGTTTTTTCCACACTAATACAAGTGCAAAAGTGGTTTCCTGCACCAACACAAGTGCGAAAAGTGGTTTTTCAACACTAACACAAGTGCAAAAAGTGGTTTTTCAACACTAACACAAGTGCGAAAAGTGTTTTTTCCACACTAATACAAGTGCAAAAGTGGTTTCCTGCACCAACACAAGTGCGAAAAGTGGTTTTTCAACACTAACACAAGTGCGAAAAGTGGTTTTTCAACACTAACACAAGTGCGAAAAGTGGTTTTTCAACACTAACACAAGTGCGAAAAGTGGTTTTTCCACACTAATACAAGTGCAAAAGTGGTTTCCTGCACCAACACAAGTGCGAAAAGTGGTTTTTCAACACTAACACAAGTGCAAAAAGTGGTTTTTCAACACTATCACAAGTGCAAAAAGTGTTTTTTCCACACTAATACAAGTGCAAAAGTGGTTTCCTGCACCAACACAAGTGCGAAAAGTGGATTTTCAACACTAACACAAGTGCGAAAAGTGGTTTTTCAACACTATCACAAGTGCAAAAAGTGTTTTTTCCACACTAATACAAGTACAAAAGTGGTTTCCTGCACCAACACAAGTGCGAAAAGTGGTTTTTCAACACTAACACAAGTGCGAAAAGTGGTTTTTCAACACTAACACAAGTGCGAAAAGTGGTTTTTCAACACTATCACGAGTGCAAAAAGTGTTTTTTGCACACTAATACAAGTGCAAAAGTGGTTTCCTGCACCAACACAAGTGCGAAAAGTGGTTTTTCAACACTAACACAGGTGCGAAAGGTGGTTTTTCCACACTAATACAAGTGCAAAAGTGGTTTCCTGCACCAACACAAGTGCGAAAAGTGGTTTTTCAACACTATCACAAGTGCAAAAAGTGTTTTTCCCACACTAATACAAGTGCAAAAGTGGTTTCCTGCACCAACACAAGTGCGAAAAGTGGTTTTTCAACACTAACATAAGTGCGAAAAGTGGTTTTTCAACACTATCACAAGTGCAAAAGTGTTTTTTCCCCACTAATACAAGTGCAAAAGTGGTTTCCTGCACCAACACAAGTGCGAAAAGTGGTTTTTCAACACTAACACAAGTGCGAAAAGTGTTTTTTCAACACTATCACAAGTGCAAAAAGTGTTTTTTCCACACTAATACAAGTGCAAAAGTGGTTTCCTGCACCAACACAAGTGCGAAAAGTGGTTTTTCAACACTAACACAAGTGCAAAAAGTGTTTTTTCAACACTAACACAAGTGCGAAAAGTGGTTTTTCCACACTAATACAAATGCAAAAGTGGTTTCCTGCACCAACACAAGTGCGAAAAGTGGTTTTTCAACACTAACACAAGTGCAAAAAGTGTTTTTTCAACACTAACACAAGTGCAAAAAGTGATTTTTCCACACTAATACAAATGCAAAAGTGGTTTCCTGCACCAACACAAGTGCGAAAAGTGGTTTTTCAACACTAACACAAGTGCGAAAAGTGGTTTTTCAACACTAACACAAGTGCGAAAAGTGTTTTTTCCACACTAATACAAGTGCAAAAGTGGTTTCCTGCACCAACACAAGTGCGAAAAGTGGTTTTTCAGCACTAACACAAGTGCGAAAAGTGGTTTTTCAACATTAATACAAGTGCAAAAGTGGTTTCCTGCACCAACACAAGTGCGAAAAGTGTTTTTTCAACACTAACACAAGTGCGAAAAGTGGTTTTTCAACACTAACATAAGTGCGAAAAGTGGTTTTTCCACACTAATACAAGTGCAAAAGTGGTTTCCTGCACCAACACAAGTGCGAAAAGTGGTTTTTCAACACTAACACAAGTGCGAAAAGTGGTTTTTCAACAATAACACAAGTGCGAAAAGTGGTTTTTCCACACTAATACAAGTGCAAAAGTGGTTTCCTGCACCAACACAACTGCGAAAAGTGGTTTTTCAACACTAACACAAGTGCGAAAAGTGGTTTTTCAACACTATCACAAGTGCAAAAAGTGTTTTTTCCACACTAATACAAGTGCAAAAGTGGTTTCCTGCACCAACACAAGTGCGAAAAGTGGTTTTTCAACACTAACACAAGTGCGAAAAGTGGTTTTTCAACACTAACACAAGTGCGAAAAGTGTTTTTTCCACACTAATACAAGTGCAAAAGTGGTTTCCTGCACCAACACAAGTGCGAAAAGTGGTTTTTCAACACTAACACAAGTGCGAAAAGTGGTTTTTCAACACTAACACAAGTGCGAAAAGTGGTTTTTCAACACTAACACAAGTGTGAAAAGTGGTTTTTCCACACTAATACAAGTGCAAAAGTGGTTTCCTGCACCAACACAAGTGCGAAAAGTGGTTTTTCAACACTAACACAAGTGCAAAAAGTGGTTTTTCAACACTATCACAAGTGCAAAAAGTGTTTTTTCCACACTAATACAAGTGCAAAAGTGGTTTCCTGCACCAACACAAGTGCGAAAAGTGGATTTTCAACACTAACACAAGTGCGAAAAGTGGTTTTTCAACACTATCACAAGTGCAAAAAGTGTTTTTTCCACACTAATACAAGTACAAAAGTGGTTTCCTGCACCAACACAAGTGCGAAAAGTGGTTTTTCAACACTAACACAAGTGCGAAAAGTGGTTTTTCAACACTAACACAAGTGCGAAAAGTGGTTCTTCAACACTATCACGAGTGCAAAAAGTGTTTTTTGCACACTAATACAAGTGCAAAAGTGGTTTCCTGCACCAACACAAGTGCGAAAAGTGGTTTTTCAACACTAACACAGGTGTGAAAGGTGGTTTTTCCACACTAATACAAGTGCAAAAGTGGTTTCCTGCACCAACACAAGTGCGAAAAGTGGTTTTTCAACACTATCACAAGTGCAAAAAGTGTTTTTTCCACACTAATACAAGTGCAAAAGTGGTTTCCTGCACCAACACAAGTGCGAAAAGTGGTTTTTCAACACTAACATAAGTGCGAAAAGTGGTTTTTCAACACTATCACAAGTGCAAAAGTGTTTTTTCCCCACTAATACAAGTGCAAAAGTGGTTTCCTGCACCAACACAAGTGCGAAAAGTGGTTTTTCAACACTAACACAAGTGCGAAAAGTGTTTTTTCAACACTATCACAAGTGCAAAAAGTGTTTTTTCCACACTAATACAAGTGCAAAAGTGGTTTCCTGCACCAACACAAGTGCGAAAAGTGGTTTTTCAACACTAACACAAGTGCAAAAAGTGTTTTTTCAACACTAACACAAGTGCGAAAAGTGGTTTTTCCACACTAATACAAATGCAAAAGTGGTTTCCTGCACCAACACAAGTGCGAAAAGTGGTTTTTCAACACTAACACAAGTGCAAAAAGTGTTTTTTCAACACTAACACAAGTGCGAAAAGTGATTTTTCCACACTAATACAAATGCAAAAGTGGTTTCCTGCACCAACACAAGTGCGAAAAGTGGTTTTTCAACACTAACACAAGTGCGAAAAGTGGTTTTTCAACACTAACACAAGTGCGAAAAGTGATTTTTCAACAATAACACAAGTGCGAAAAGTGGTTTTTCCACACTAATACAAGTGCAAAAGTGGTTTCCTGCACCAACACAAGTGCGAAAAGTGGTTTTTCAACACTAACACAAGTGCGAAAATTGGTTTTTCAACACTAACACAAGTGCGAAAAGTGTTTTTTCAACACTAACACAAGTGCGAAAAGTGTTTTTTCCACACTAATACAAGTACAAAAGTGGTTTCCTGCACCAACACAAGTGCAAAAAGTGGTTTTTCAACACTAACACAAGTGCGAAAAGTGGTTTTTCAACACTAATACAAGTGCAAAAGTGGTTTCCTGCACCAATACAAGTGCGAAAAGTGGTTTTTCAACACTAACACAAGTGCGAAAAATGGTTTTTCAACACTAACACAAGTGCGAAAAGTGGTTTTTCCACACTAATACAAGTGCAAAAGTGGTTTCCTGCACCAACACAAGTGCGAAAAGTGTTTTTTCCACACTAATACAAGTGCAAAAGTGGTTTCCTGCACCAACACAAGTGCGAAAAGTGGTTTTTCAACACTAACACAAGTGCAAAAAGTGTTTTTTCAACACTAACACAAGTGCGAAAAGTGGTTTTCCACACTAATACAAATGCAAAAGTGGTTTCCTGCACCAAAACAAGTGCGAAAAGTGGTTTTTCAACACTAACACAAGTGCAAAAAGTCTTTTTTCAACACTAACACATGTGCGAAAAGTGGTTTTTCCACACTAATACAAATGCAAAAGTGGTTTCCTGCACCAACACAAGTGCGAAAAGTGGTTTTTCAACACTAACACAAGTGCGAAAAGTGGTTTTTCAACACTAACACAAGTGCGAAAAGTGATTTTTCAACAATAACACAAGTGCGAAAAGTGGTTTTTCCACACTAATACAAGTGCAAAAGTGGTTTCCTGCACCAACACAAGTGCGAAAAGTGGTTTTTCAACACTAACACAAGTGCGAAAATTGGTTTTTCAACACTAACACAAGTGCGAAAAGTGTTTTTTCAACACTAACACAAGTGCGAAAAGTGTTTTTTCCACACTAATACAAGTACAAAAGTGGTTTCCTGCACCAACACAAGTGCAAAAAGTGGTTTTTCAACACTAACACAAGTGCGAAAAGTGGTTTTTCAACACTAATACAAGTGCAAAAGTGGTTTCCTGCACCAATACAAGTGCAAAAAGTGGTTTTTCAACACTAACACAAGTGCGAAAAATGGTTTTTCAACACTAACACAAGTGCGAAAAGTGGTTTTTCCACACTAATACAAGTGCAAAAGTGGTTTCCTGCACCAACACAAGTGCGAAAAGTGGTTTTTCAACACTAACACAAGTGTGAAAAGTGGTTTTTCAACACTATCACAAGTGCAAAAAGGGTTTTTTCCACACTAATACAAGTGCAAAAGTGGTTTCCTGCACCAACACAAGTGCGAAAAGTGGTTTTTCAACACTAACACAAGTGCAAAAAGTGGTTTTTCAACACTAATACAAGTGCAAAAGTGGTTTCCTGCACCAACACAAGTGCGAAAAGTGGTTTGTCAACACTAACACAAGTGCGAAAAGTGGTTTTTCAACACTAACACAAGTGCGAAAAGTGATTTTTCAACAATAACACAAGTGCGAAAAGTGGTTTTTCCACACTAATACAAGTGCAAAAGTGGTTTCCTGCACCAACACAAGTGCGAAAAGTGGTTTTCAACACTAACACAAGTGCGAAAAGTGGTTTTTCAACACTATCACAAGTGCAAAAAGTGTTTTTTCCACACTAATACAAGTGCAAAAGTGGTTTCCTGCACCAACACAAGTGCGAAAAGTGGTTTTTCAACACTAACACAAGTGCGAAAAGTGGTTTTTCAGCACTAACACAAGTGCGAAAAGTGTTTTTTCAACACTAACACAAGTGCGAAAAGTGTTTTTTCCACACTAATACAAGTGCAAAAGTGATTTCCTGCACCAACACAAGTGCGAAAAGTGGTTTTTCAGCACTAACACAAGTGCGAAAAGTGGTTTTTCAACACTAATACAAGTGCAAAAGTGGTTTCCTGCACCAACACAAGTGCGAAAAGTGGTTTTTCAACACTAACACAAGTGCGAAAAGTGGTTTTTCAACACTAACACAAGTGCGAAAAGTGGTTTTTCCACACTAATACAAGTGCAAAAGTGGTTTCCTGCACCAACACAAGTGCGAAAAGTGGTTTTTCAACACTAACACAAGTGCGAAAAGTGGTTTTTCAACACTAACACAAGTGCGAAAAGTGGTTTTTCCACACTAATACAAGTGCAAAAGTGGTTTCCTGCACCAACACAAGTGCGAAAAGTGGTTTTTCAACACTAACACAAGTGCAAAAAGTGTTTTTTCCACACTAATACAAGTGCAAAAGTGGTTTCCTGCACCAACACAAGTGCGAAAAGTGGTTTTTCAACACTAACATAAGTGCGAAAAGTGGTTTTTCAACACTATCACAAGTGCAAAAGTGTTTTTTCCCCACTAATACAAGTGCAAAAGTGGTTTCCTGCACCAACACAAGTGCGAAAAGTGGTTTTTCAACACTAACACAAGTGCGAAAAGTGTTTTTTCAACACTATCACAAGTGCAAAAAGTGTTTTTTCCACACTAATACAAGTGCAAAAGTGGTTTCCTGCACCAACACAAGTGCGAAAAGTGGTTTTTCAACACTAACACAAGTGCAAAAAGTGTTTTTTCAACACTAACACAAGTGCGAAAAGTGGTTTTTCCACACTAATACAAATGCAAAAGTGGTTTCCTGCACCAACACAAGTGCGAAAAGTGGTTTTTCAACACTAACACAAGTGCAAAAAGTGTTTTTTCAACACTAACACAAGTGCGAAAAGTGATTTTTCCACACTAATACAAATGCAAAAGTGGTTTCCTGCACCAACACAAGTGCGAAAAGTGGTTTTTCAACACTAACACAAGTGCGAAAAGTGGTTTTTCAACACTAACACAAGTGCGAAAAGTGATTTTTCAACAATAACACAAGTGCGAAAAGTGGTTTTTCCACACTAATACAAGTGCAAAAGTGGTTTCCTGCACCAACACAAGTGCGAAAAGTGGTTTTTCAACACTAACACAAGTGCGAAAATTGGTTTTTCAACACTAACACAAGTGCGAAAAGTGTTTTTTCAACACTAACACAAGTGCGAAAAGTGTTTTTTCCACACTAATACAAGTACAAAAGTGGTTTCCTGCACCAACACAAGTGCAAAAAGTGGTTTTTCAACACTAACACAAGTGCGAAAAGTGGTTTTTCAACACTAATACAAGTGCAAAAGTGGTTTCCTGCACCAATACAAGTGCGAAAAGTGGTTTTTCAACACTAACACAAGTGCGAAAAATGGTTTTTCAACACTAACACAAGTGCGAAAAGTGGTTTTTCCACACTAATACAAGTGCAAAAGTGGTTTCCTGCACCAACACAAGTGCGAAAAGTGTTTTTTCCACACTAATACAAGTGCAAAAGTGGTTTCCTGCACCAACACAAGTGCGAAAAGTGGTTTTTCAACACTAACACAAGTGCAAAAAGTGTTTTTTCAACACTAACACAAGTGCGAAAAGTGGTTTTCCACACTAATACAAATGCAAAAGTGGTTTCCTGCACCAAAACAAGTGCGAAAAGTGGTTTTTCAACACTAACACAAGTGCAAAAAGTCTTTTTTCAACACTAATACATGTGCGAAAAGTGGTTTTTCCACACTAATACAAATGCAAAAGTGGTTTCCTGCACCAACACAAGTGCGAAAAGTGGTTTTTCAACACTAACACAAGTGCGAAAAGTGGTTTTTCAACACTAACACAAGTGCGAAAAGTGATTTTTCAACAATAACACAAGTGCGAAAAGTGGTTTTTCCACACTAATACAAGTGCAAAAGTGGTTTCCTGCACCAACACAAGTGCGAAAAGTGGTTTTTCAACACTAACACAAGTGCGAAAATTGGTTTTTCAACACTAACACAAGTGCGAAAAGTGTTTTTTCAACACTAACACAAGTGCGAAAAGTGTTTTTTCCACACTAATACAAGTACAAAAGTGGTTTCCTGCACCAACACAAGTGCAAAAAGTGGTTTTTCAACACTAACACAAGTGCGAAAAGTGGTTTTTCAACACTAATACAAGTGCAAAAGTGGTTTCCTGCACCAATACAAGTGCAAAAAGTGGTTTTTCAACACTAACACAAGTGCGAAAAATGGTTTTTCAACACTAACACAAGTGCGAAAAGTGGTTTTTCCACACTAATACAAGTGCAAAAGTGGTTTCCTGCACCAACACAAGTGCGAAAAGTGGTTTTTCAACACTAACACAAGTGTGAAAAGTGGTTTTTCAACACTATCACAAGTGCAAAAAGGGTTTTTTCCACACTAATACAAGTGCAAAAGTGGTTTCCTGCACCAACACAAGTGCGAAAAGTGGTTTTTCAACACTAACACAAGTGCAAAAAGTGGTTTTTCAACACTAATACAAGTGCAAAAGTGGTTTCCTGCACCAACACAAGTGCGAAAAGTGGTTTGTCAACACTAACACAAGTGCGAAAAGTGGTTTTTCAACACTAACACAAGTGCGAAAAGTGATTTTTCAACAATAACACAAGTGCGAAAAGTGGTTTTTCCACACTAATACAAGTGCAAAAGTGGTTTCCTGCACCAACACAAGTGCGAAAAGTGGTTTTTCAACACTAACACAAGTGCGAAAAGTGGTTTTTCAACACTATCACAAGTGCAAAAAGTGTTTTTTCCACACTAATACAAGTGCAAAAGTGGTTTCCTGCACCAACACAAGTGCGAAAAGTGGTTTTTCAACACTAACACAAGTGCGAAAAGTGGTTTTTCAGCACTAACACAAGTGCGAAAAGTGTTTTTTCAACACTAACACAAGTGCGAAAAGTGTTTTTTCCACACTAATACAAGTGCAAAAGTGATTTCCTGCACCAACACAAGTGCGAAAAGTGGTTTTTCAGCACTAACACAAGTGCGAAAAGTGGTTTTTCAACACTAATACAAGTGCAAAAGTGGTTTCCTGCACCAACACAAGTGCGAAAAGTGGTTTTTCAACACTAACACAAGTGCGAAAAGTGGTTTTTCAACACTAACACAAGTGCGAAAAGTGGTTTTTCCACACTAATACAAGTGCAAAAGTGGTTTCCTGCACCAACACAAGTGCGAAAAGTGGTTTTTCAACACTAACACAAGTGCGAAAAGTGGTTTTTCAACACTAACACAAGTGCGAAAAGTGGTTTTTCCACACTAATACAAGTGCAAAAGTGGTTTCCTGCACCAACACAACTGCGAAAAGTGGTTTTTCAACACTAACACAAGTGCGAAAAGTGGTTTTTCAACACTATCACAAGTGCAAAAAGTGTTTTTTCCACACTAATACAAGTGCAAAAGTGGTTTCCTGCACCAACACAAGTGCGAAAAGTGGTTTTTCAACACTAACACAAGTGCGAAAAGTGGTTTTTCAACACTAACACAAGTGCGAAAAGTGTTTTTTCCACACTAATACAAGTGCAAAAGTGGTTTCCTGCACCAACACAAGTGCGAAAAGTGGTTTTTCAACACTAACACAAGTGCGAAAAGTGGTTTTTCAACACTAACACAAGTGCGAAAAGTGGTTTTTCAACACTAACACAAGTGCGAAAAGTGGTTTTTCCACACTAATACAAGTGCAAAAGTGGTTTCTTGCACCAACACAAGTGCGAAAAGTGGTTTTTCAACACTAACACAAGTGCAAAAAGTGGTTTTTCAACACTATCACAAGTGCAAAAAGTGTTTTTTCCACACTAATACAAGTGCAAAAGTGGTTTCCTGCACCAACACAAATGCGAAAAGTGGTTTTTCAACACTAACACAAGTGCGAAAAGTGGTTTTTCAACACTAACACAAGTGCGAAAAGTGGTTTTTCAACACTATCACAAGTGCAAATAGTGTTTTTTCCACACTAATACAAGTGCAAAAGTGTTTTCCTGCACCAACACAAGTGCGAAAAGTGGTTTTTCAACACTAACACAAGTGCGAAAAGTGGTTTTTCAACATTATCACAAGTGCAAAAAGTGTTTTTTCCACACTAATACAAGTGCAAAAGTGGTTTCCTGCACCAACACAAGTGCGAAAAGTGGTTTTTCAACACTAACACAAGTGCGAAAAGTGGTTTTTCAAAACTAACACATGTGCGAAAAGTGGTTTTTCAACACTAACACAAGTGCAAAAAGTGGTTTTTCCACACTAATACAAGTGCTAAAGTGGTTGCCTGCACCAACACAAGTGCAAAAAGTGGTTTTTCAACACTAACACAAGTGCGAAAAGTGGTTTTTCAACACTATCACAAGTGCAAAAAGTGTTTTTTCCACACTAATACAAGTGCAAAAGTGGTTTCCTGCACCAACACAAATGCGAAAAGTGGTTTTTCAACACTAACACAAGTGCGAAAAGTGGTTTTTCAACACTAACACATGTGCAAAAAGTGGTTTTTCAACACTATCACAAGTGCAAAAAGTGTTTTTTCCACACTAATACAAGTGAAAAAGTGGTTTCCTGCACCAACACAAGTGCGAAAAGTGGTTTTTCAACACTAACACAAGTGCAAAAAGTGTTTTTTCAACACTAACACTAGTGCGAAAAGTGGTTTTTCCACACTAATACAAATGCAAAAGTGGTTTCCTGCACCAACACAAGTGCGAAAAGTGGTTTTTCAACACTAACACAAGTGCAAAAAGTGTTTTTTCAACACTAACACAAGTGCAAAAAGTGTTTTTTCAACACTAACACAAGTGCGAAAAGTGGTTTTTCCACACTAATACAAGTGCAAAAGTGGTTTCCTGCACAAACACAAGTGCGAAAAGTGGTTTTTCAACACTAACACAAGTGCGAAAATTGGTTTTTCAACACTAACACAAGTGCGAAAAGTGTTTTTTCAACACTAACACAAGTGCGAAAAGTGTGTTTTCCACACTAATACAAGTACAAAAGTGGGTTCCTGCACCAACACAAGTGCAAAAAGTGGTTTTTCAACACTAACACAAGTGCGAAAAGTGGTTTTTCAACACTAATACAAGTGCAAAAGTGGTTTCCTGCACCAATACAAGTGCGAAAAGTGGTTTTTCAACACTAACACAAGTGCGAAAAATGGTTTTTCAACACTAACACAAGTGCGAAAAGTGGTTTTTCCACACTAATACAAGTGCAAAAGTGGTTTCCTGCACCAACACAAGTGCGAAAAGTGTTTTTTCCACACTAATACAAGTGCAAAAGTGGTTTCCTGCACCAACACAAGTGCGAAAAGTGGTTTTTCAACACTAACACAAGTGCAAAAAGTGTTTTTTCAACACTAACACAAGTGCGAAAAGTGGTTTTTCCACACTAATACAAATGCAAAAGTGGTTTCCTGCACCAACACAAGTGCGAAAAGTGGTTTTTCAACACTAACACAAGTGCAAAAAGTGTTTTTTCAACACTAACACAAGTGCGAAAAGTGGTTTTGCCACACTAGTACAAATGCAAAAGTGGTTTCCTGCACCAACACAAGTGCGAAAAGTGGTTTTTCAACACTAACACAAGTGCGAAAAGTGGTTTTTCAACACTAACACAAGTGCGAAAAGTGATTTTTCAACAATAACACAAGTGCGAAAAGTGGTTTTTCCACACTAATACAAGTGCAAAAGTGGTTTCCTGCACCAACACAAGTGCGAAAAGTGGTTTTTCAACACTAACACAAGTGCGAAAATTGGTTTTTCAACACTAACACAAGTGCGAAAAGTGTTTTTTCAACACTAACACAAGTGCGAAAAGTGTTTTTTCCACACTAATACAAGTACAAAAGTGGTTTCCTGCACCAACACAAGTGCAAAAAGTGGTTTTTGAACACTAACACAAGTGCGAAAAGTGGTTTTTCAACACTAATACAAGTGCAAAAGTGGTTTCCTGCACCAATACAAGTGCGAAAAGTGGTTTTTCAACACTAACACAAGTGCGAAAAATGGTTTTTCAACACTAACACAAGTGCGAAAAGTGGTTTTTCCACACTAATACAAGTGCAAAAGTGGTTTCCTGCACCAACACAAGTGCGAAAAGTGGTTTTTCAACACTAACACAAGTGTGAAAAGTGGTTTTTCCACACTATCACAAGTGCAAAAAGGGTTTTTTCCACACTAATACAAGTGCAAAAGTGGTTTCCTGCACCAACACAAGTGCGAAAAGTGGTTTTTCAACACTAACACAAGTGCGAAAAGTGGTTTTTCAGCACTAACACAAGTCCGAAAAGTGGTTTTTCAACACTAATACAAGTGCAAAAGTGGTTTCCTGCACCAACACAAGTGCGAAAAGTGGTTTTTCAACACTAACACAAGTGCGAAAAGTGGTTTTTCAACACTAACACAAGTGCGAAAAGTGGTTTTTCCACACTAATACAAGTGCAAAAGTGGTTTCCTGCACCAACACAAGTGCGAAAAGTGGTTTTTCAACACTAACACAAGTGCGAAAAGTGGTTTTTCAACACTAACACAAGTGCGAAAAGTGGTTTTTCCACACTAATACAAGTGCAAAAGTGGTTTCCTGCACCAACACAACTGCGAAAAGTGGTTTTTCAACACTAACACAAGTGCGAAAAGTGGTTTTTCAACACTATCACAAGTGCAAAAAGTGTTTTTTCCACACTAATACAAGTGCAAAAGTGGTTTCCTGCACCAACACAAGTGCGAAAAGTGGTTTTTCAACACTAACACAAGTGCGAAAAGTGGTTTTTCAACACTAACACAAGTGCGAAAAGTGTTTTTTCCACACTAATACAAGTGCAAAAGTGGTTTCCTGCACCAACACAAGTGCGAAAAGTGGTTTTTCAACACTAACACAAGTGCGAAAAGTGGTTTTTCAACACTAACACAAGTGCGAAAAGTGGTTTTTCAACACTAACACAAGTGCGAAAAGTGGTTTTTCCACACTAATACAAGTGCAAAAGTGGTTTCTTGCACCAACACAAGTGCGAAAAGTGGTTTTTCAACACTAACACAAGTGCAAAAAGTGGTTTTTCAACACTATCACAAGTGCAAAAAGTGTTTTTTCCACACTAATACAAGTGCAAAAGTGGTTTCCTGCACCAACACAAATGCGAAAAGTGGTTTTTCAACACTAACACAAGTGCGAAAAGTGGTTTTTCAACACTAACACAAGTGCGAAAAGTGGTTTTTCAACACTATCACAAGTGCAAAAAGTGTTTTTTCCACACTAATACAAGTGCAAAAGTGTTTTCCTGCACCAACACAAGTGCGAAAAGTGGTTTTTCAACACTAACACAAGTGCGAAAAGTGGTTTTTCAACATTATCACAAGTGCAAAAAGTGTTTTTTCCACACTAATACAAGTGCAAAAGTGGTTTCCTGCACCAACACAAGTGCGAAAAGTGGTTTTTCAACACTAACACAAGTGCGAAAAGTGGTTTTTCAAAACTAACACAAGTGCGAAAAGTGGTTTTTCAACACTAACACAAGTGCAAAAAGTGGTTTTTCCACACTAATACAAGTGCTAAAGTGGTTTCCTGCACCAACACAAGTGCAAAAAGTGGTTTTTCAACACTAACACAAGTGCGAAAAGTGGTTTTTCAACACTATCACAAGTGCAAAAAGTGTTTTTTCCACACTAATACAAGTGCAAAAGTGGTTTCCTGCACCAACACAAATGCGAAAAGTGGTTTTTCAACACTAACACAAGTGCGAAAAGTGGTTTTTCAACACTAACACATGTGCGAAAAGTGGTTTTTCAACACTATCACAAGTGCAAAAAGTGTTTTTTCCACACTAATACAAGTGCAAAAGTGGTTTCCTGCACCAACACAAGTGCGAAAAGTGGTTTTTCAACACTAACACAAGTGCAAAAAGTGTTTTTTCAACACTAACACAAGTGCGAAAAGTGGTTTTTCCACACTAATACAAATGCAAAAGTGGTTTCCTGCACCAACACAAGTGCGAAAAGTGGTTTTTCAACACTAACACAAGTGCAAAAAGTGTTTTTTCAACACTAACACAAGTGCGAAAAGTGGTTTTTCCACACTAATACAAATGCAAAAGTGGTTTCCTGCACCAACACAAGTGCGAAAAGTGGTTTTTCAACACTAACACAAGTGCGAAAAGTGGTTTTTCAACACTAACACAAGTGCGAAAAGTGATTTTTCAACAATAACACAAGTGCGAAAAGTGGTTTTTCCACACTAATACAAGTGCAAAAGTGGTTTCCTGCACCAACACAAGTGCGAAAAGTGGTTTTTCAACACTAACACAAGTGCGAAAATTGGTTTTTCAACACTAACACAAGTGCGAAAAGTGTTTTTTCAACACTAACACAAGTGCGAAAAGTGTTTTTTCCACACTAATACAAGTACAAAAGTGGTTTCCTGCACCAACACAAGTGCAAAAAGTGGTTTTTCAACACTAACACAAGTGCGAAAAGTGGTTTTTCAACACTAATACAAGTGCAAAAGTGGTTTCCTGCACCAATACAAGTGCGAAAAGTGGTTTTTCAACACTAACACAAGTGCGAAAAATGGTTTTTCAACACTAACACAAGTGCGAAAAGTGGTTTTTCCACACTAATACAAGTGCAAAAGTGGTTTCCTGCACCAACACAAGTGCGAAAAGTGTTTTTTCCACACTAATACAAGTGCAAAAGTGGTTTCCTGCACCAACACAAGTGCGAAAAGTGGTTTTTCAACACTAACACAAGTGCAAAAAGTGTTTTTTCAACACTAACACAAGTGCGAAAAGTGGTTTTTCCACACTAATACAAATGCAAAAGTGGTTTCCTGCACCAACACAAGTGCGAAAAGTGGTTTTTCAACACTAACACAAGTGCAAAAAGTGTTTTTTCAACACTAACACAAGTGCGAAAAGTGGTTTTTCCACACTAATACAAATGCAAAAGTGGTTTCCTGCACCAACACAAGTGCGAAAAGTGGTTTTTCAACACTAACACAAGTGCGAAAATTCAACACTAACACAAGTGCGAAAAGTGATTTTTCAACAATAACACAAGTGCGAAAAGTGGTTTTTCCACACTAATACAAGTGCAAAAGTGGTTTCCTGCACCAACACAAGTGCGAAAAGTGGTTTTTCAACACTAACACAAGTGCGAAAATTGTTTTTTCAACACTAACACAAGTGCGAAAAGTGTTTTTTCAACACTAACACAAGTGCGAAAAGTGTTTTTTCCACACTAATACAAGTACAAAAGTGGTTTCCTGCACCAACACAAGTGCAAAAAGTGGTTTTTCAACACTAACACAAGTGCGAAAAGTGTTTTTTCAACACTAATACAAGTGCAAAAGTGGTTTCCTGCACCAATACAAGTGCGAAAAGTGGTTTTTCAACACTAACACAAGTGCGAAAAATGGTTTTTCAACACTAACACAAGTGCGAAAAGTGGTTTTTCCACACTAATACAAGTGCAAAAGTGGTTTCCTGCACCAACACAAGTGCGAAAAGTGGTTTTTCAACACTAACACAAGTGTGAAAAGTGGTTTTTCAACACTATCACAAGTGCAAAAAGGGTTTTTTCCACACTAATACAAGTGCAAAAGTGGTTTCCTGCACCAACACAAGTGCGAAAAGTGGTTTTTCAACACTAACACAAGTGCAAAAAGTGGTTTTTCAACACTAATACAAGTGCAAAAGTGGTTTCCTGCACCAACACAAGTGTGAAAAGTGGTTTGTCAACACTAACACAAGTGCGAAAAGTGGTTTTTCAACACTAACACAAGTGCGAAAAGTGATTTTTCAACAATAACACAAGTGCGAAAAGTGGTTTTTCCACACTAATAAAAGTGCAAAAGTGGTTTCCTGCACCAACATAAGTGCGAAAAGTGGTTTTTCAACACTAACACAAGTGCGAAAAGTGTTTTTTCAACACTATCACAAGTGCAAAAAGTGTTTTTTCCACACTAATACAAGTGCAAAAGTGGTTTCCTGCACCAACACAAGTGCGAAAAGTGGTTTTTCAACACTAACACAAGTGCGAAAAGTGGTTTTTCAACACTAACACAAGTGCGAAAAGTGTTTTTTCAACACTAACACAAGTGCGAAAAGTGTTTTTTCCACACTAATACAAGTGCAAAAGTGGTTTCCTGCACCAACACAAGTGCGAAAAGTGGTTTTTCAGCACTAACACAAGTGCGAAAAGTGGTTTTTCAACACTAATACAAGTGCAAAAGTGGTTTCCTGCACCAACACAAGTGCGAAAAGTGGTTTTTCAACACTAACACAAGTGCGAAAAGTGGTTTTTCAACACTAACACAAGTGCGAAAAGTGGTTTTTCCAAACTAATACAAGTGCAAAAGTGGTTTCCTGCACCAACACAAGTGCGAAAAGTGGTTTTTCAACACTAACACAAGTGCGAAAAGTGGTTTTTCAACACTAACACAAGTGCGAAAAGTGGTTTTTTCACACTAATACAAGTGCAAAAGTGGTTTCCTGCACCAACACAAGTGCGAAAAGTGGTTTTTCAACACTAACACAAGTGCGAAAAGTGGTTTTTCAACACTAACACAAGTGCGAAAAGTGATTTTTCAACAATAACACAAGTGCGAAAAGTGGTTTTTCCACACTAATACAAGTGCAAAAGTGGTTTCCTGCACCAACACAAGTGCGAAAAGTGGTTTTTCAACACTAACACAAGTGCGAAAATTGGTTTTTCAACACTAACACAAGTGCGAAAAGTGTTTTTTCAACACTAACACAAGTGCGAAAAGTGTTTTTTCCACACTAATACAAGTACAAAAGTGGTTTCCTGCACCAACACAAGTGCAAAAAGTGGTTTTTCAACACTAACACAAGTGCGAAAAGTGGTTTTTCAACACTAATACAAGTGCAAAAGTGGTTTCCTGCACCAATACAAGTGCGAAAAGTGGTTTTTCAACACTAACACAAGTGCGAAAAATGGTTTTTCAACACTAACACAAGTGCGAAAAGTGGTTTTTCCACACTAATACAAGTGCAAAAGTGGTTTCCTGCACCAACACAAGTGCGAAAAGTGTTTTTTCCACACTAATACAAGTGCAAAAGTGGTTTCCTGCACCAACACAAGTGCGAAAAGTGGTTTTTCAACACTAACACAAGTGCAAAAAGTGTTTTTTCAACACTAACACAAGTGCGAAAAGTGGTTTTTCCACACTAATACAAATGCAAAAGTGGTTTCCTGCACCAACACAAGTGCGAAAAGTGGTTTTTCAACACTAACACAAGTGCAAAAAGTGTTTTTTCAACACTAACACAAGTGCGAAAAGTGGTTTTTCCACACTAATACAAATGCAAAAGTGGTTTCCTGCACCAACACAAGTGCGAAAAGTGGTTTTTCAACACTAACACAAGTGCGAAAAATGGTTTTTCAACACTAACACAAGTGCGAAAAGTGGTTTTTCCACACTAATACAAGTGCAAAAGTGGTTTCCTGCACCAACACAAGTGCGAAAAGTGGTTTTTCAACACTAACACAAGTGTGAAAAGTGGTTTTTCAACACTATCACAAGTGCAAAAAGGGTTTTTTCCACACTAATACAAGTGCAAAAGTGGTTTCCTGCACCAACACAAGTGCGAAAAGTGGTTTTTCAACACTAACACAAGTGCAAAAAGTGGTTTTTCAACACTAATACAAGTGCAAAAGTGGTTTCCTGCACCAACACAAGTGCGAAAAGTGGTTTGTCAACACTAACACAAGTGCGAAAAGTGGTTTTTCAACACTAACACAAGTGCGAAAAGTGATTTTTCAACAATAACACAAGTGCGAAAAGTGGTTTTTCCACACTAATACAAGTGCAAAAGTGGTTTCCTGCACCAACACAAGTGCGAAAAGTGGTTTTTCAACACTAACACAAGTGTGAAAAGTGGTTTTTCAACACTATCACAAGTGCAAAAAGTGTTTTTTCCACACTAATACAAGTGCAAAAGTGGTTTCCTGCACCAACACAAGTGCGAAAAGTGGTTTTTCAACACTAACACAAGTGCGAAAAGTGGTTTTTCAACACTAACACAAGTGCGAAAAGTGTTTTTTCAACACTAACAAAAGTGCGAAAAGTGTTTTTTCCACACTAATACAAGTGCAAAAGTGGTTTCCTGCACCAACACAAGTGCGAAAAGTGGTTTTTCAGCACTAACACAAGTGCGAAAAGTGGTTCATCAACATTAATACAAGTGCAAAAGTGGTTTCCTGCACCAACACAAGTGCGAAAAGTGTTTTTTCAACACTAACACAAGTGCGAAAAGTGGTTTTTCAACACTAACACAAGTGCGAAAAGTGGTTTTTCCACACTAATACAAGTGCAAAAGTGGTTTCCTGCACCAACACAAGTGCGAAAAGTGGTTTTTCAACACTAACACAAGTGCGAAAAGTGGTTTTTCAACACTAACACAAGTGCGAAAAGTGGTTTTTCCACACTAATACAAGTGCAAAAGTGGTTTCCTGCACCAACACAACTGCGAAAAGTGGTTTTTCAACACTAACACAAGTGCGAAAAGTGGTTTTTCAACACTATCACAAGTGCAAAAAGTGTTTTTTCCACACTAATACAAGTGCAAAAGTGGTTTCCTGCACCAACACAAGTGCGAAAAGTGGTTTTTCAACACTAACACAAGTGCGAAAAGTGGTTTTTCAACACTAACACAAGTGCGAAAAGTGTTTTTTCCACACTAATACAAGTGCAAAAGTGGTTTCCTGCACCAACACAAGTGCGAAAAGTGGTTTTTCAACACTAACACAAGTGCGAAAAGTGGTTTTTCAACACTAACACAAGTGCGAAAAGTGGTTTTTCAACACTAACACAAGTGCGAAAAGTGGTTTTTCCACACTAATACAAGTGCAAAAGTGGTTTCCTGCACCAACACAAGTGCGAAAAGTGGTTTTTCAACACTAACACAAGTGCAAAAAGTGGTTTTTCAACACTATCACAAGTGCAAAAAGTGTTTTTTCCACACTAATACAAGTGCAAAAGTGGTTTCCTGCACCAACACAAGTGCGAAAAGTGGATTTTCAACACTAACACAAGTGCGAAAAGTGGTTTTTCAACACTATCACAAGTGCAAAAAGTGTTTTTTCCACACTAATACAAGTACAAAAGTGGTTTCCTGCACCAACACAAGTGCGAAAAGTGGTTTTTCAACACTAACACAAGTGCGAAAAGTGGTTTTTCAACACTAACACAAGTGCGAAAAGTGGTTTTTCAACACTATCACGAGTGCAAAAAGTGTTTTTTGCACACTAATACAAGTGCAAAAGTGGTTTCCTGCACCAACACAAGTGCGAAAAGTGGTTTTTCAACACTAACACAGGTGCGAAAGGTGGTTTTTCCACACTAATACAAGTGCAAAAGTGGTTTCCTGCACCAACACAAGTGCGAAAAGTGGTTTTTCAACACTATCACAAGTGCAAAAAGTGTTTTTCCCACACTAATACAAGTGCAAAAGTGGTTTCCTGCACCAACACAAGTGCGAAAAGTGGTTTTTCAACACTAACATAAGTGCGAAAAGTGGTTTTTCAACACTATCACAAGTGCAAAAGTGTTTTTTCCCCACTAATACAAGTGCAAAAGTGGTTTCCTGCACCAAAACAAGTGCGAAAAGTGGTTTTTCAACACTAACACAAGTGCGAAAAGTGTTTTTTCAACACTATCACAAGTGCAAAAAGTGTTTTTTCCACACTAATACAAGTGCAAAAGTGGTTTCCTGCACCAACACAAGTGCGAAAAGTGGTTTTTCAACACTAACACAAGTGCAAAAAGTGTTTTTTCAACACTAACACAAGTGCGAAAAGTGGTTTTTCCACACTAATACAAATGCAAAAGTGGTTTCCTGCACCAACACAAGTGCGAAAAGTGGTTTTTCAACACTAACACAAGTGCAAAAAGTGTTTTTTCAACACTAACACAAGTGCGAAAAGTGATTTTTCCACACTAATACAAATGCAAAAGTGGTTTCCTGCACCAACACAAGTGCGAAAAGTGGTTTTTCAACACTAACACAAGTGCGAAAAGTGGTTTTTCAACACTAACACAAGTGCGAAAAGTGTTTTTTCCACACTAATACAAGTGCAAAAGTGGTTTCCTGCACCAACACAAGTGCGAAAAGTGGTTTTTCAGCACTAACACAAGTGCGAAAAGTGGTTTTTCAACATTAATACAAGTGCAAAAGTGGTTTCCTGCACCAACACAAGTGCGAAAAGTGTTTTTTCAACACTAACACAAGTGCGAAAAGTGGTTTTTCAACACTAACATAAGTGCGAAAAGTGGTTTTTCCACACTAATACAAGTGCAAAAGTGGTTTCCTGCACCAACACAAGTGCGAAAAGTGGTTTTTCAACACTAACACAAGTGCGAAAAGTGGTTTTTCAACAATAACACAAGTGCGAAAAGTGGTTTTTCCACACTAATACAAGTGCAAAAGTGGTTTCCTGCACCAACACAACTGCGAAAAGTGGTTTTTCAACACTAACACAAGTGCGAAAAGTGGTTTTTCAACACTATCACAAGTGCAAAAAGTGTTTTTTCCACACTAATACAAGTGCAAAAGTGGTTTCCTGCACCAACACAAGTGCGAAAAGTGGTTTTTCAACACTAACACAAGTGCGAAAAGTGGTTTTTCAACACTAACACAAGTGCGAAAAGTGTTTTTTCCACACTAATACAAGTGCAAAAGTGGTTTCCTGCACCAACACAAGTGCGAAAAGTGGTTTTTCAACACTAACACAAGTGCGAAAAGTGGTTTTTCAACACTAACACAAGTGCGAAAAGTGGTTTTTCAACACTAACACAAGTGCGAAAAGTGGTTTTTCCACACTAATACAAGTGCAAAAGTGGTTTCCTGCACCAACACAAGTGCGAAAAGTGGTTTTTCAACACTAACACAAGTGCAAAAAGTGGTTTTTCAACACTATCACAAGTGCAAAAAGTGTTTTTTCCACACTAATACAAGTGCAAAAGTGGTTTCCTGCACCAACACAAGTGCGAAAAGTGGATTTTCAACACTAACACAAGTGCGAAAAGTGGTTTTTCAACACTATCACAAGTGCAAAAAGTGTTTTTTCCACACTAATACAAGTACAAAAGTGGTTTCCTGCACCAACACAAGTGCGAAAAGTGGTTTTTCAACACTAACACAAGTGCGAAAAGTGGTTTTTCAACACTAACACAAGTGCGAAAAGTGGTTCTTCAACACTATCACGAGTGCAAAAAGTGTTTTTTGCACACTAATACAAGTGCAAAAGTGGTTTCCTGCACCAACACAAGTGCGAAAAGTGGTTTTTCAACACTAACACAGGTGCGAAAGGTGGTTTTTCCACACTAATACAAGTGCAAAAGTGGTTTCCTGCACCAACACAAGTGCGAAAAGTGGTTTTTCAACACTATCACAAGTGCAAAAAGTGTTTTTTCCACACTAATACAAGTGCAAAAGTGGTTTCCTGCACCAACACAAGTGCGAAAAGTGGTTTTTCAACACTAACATAAGTGCGAAAAGTGGTTTTTCAACACTATCACAAGTGCAAAAGTGTTTTTTCCCCACTAATACAAGTGCAAAAGTGGTTTCCTGCACCAACACAAGTGCGAAAAGTGGTTTTTCAACACTAACACAAGTGCGAAAAGTGTTTTTTCAACACTATCACAAGTGCAAAAAGTGTTTTTTCCACACTAATACAAGTGCAAAAGTGGTTTCCTGCACCAACACAAGTGCGAAAAGTGGTTTTTCAACACTAACACAAGTGCAAAAAGTGTTTTTTCAACACTAACACAAGTGCGAAAAGTGGTTTTTCCACACTAATACAAATGCAAAAGTGGTTTCCTGCACCAACACAAGTGCGAAAAGTGGTTTTTCAACACTAACACAAGTGCAAAAAGTGTTTTTTCAACACTAACACAAGTGCGAAAAGTGATTTTTCCACACTAATACAAATGCAAAAGTGGTTTCCTGCACCAACACAAGTGCGAAAAGTGGTTTTTCAACACTAACACAAGTGCGAAAAGTGGTTTTTCAACACTAACACAAGTGCGAAAAGTGATTTTTCAACAATAACACAAGTGCGAAAAGTGGTTTTTCCACACTAATACAAGTGCAAAAGTGGTTTCCTGCACCAACACAAGTGCGAAAAGTGGTTTTTCAACACTAACACAAGTGCGAAAATTGGTTTTTCAACACTAACACAAGTGCGAAAAGTGTTTTTTCAACACTAACACAAGTGCGAAAAGTGTTTTTTCCACACTAATACAAGTACAAAAGTGGTTTCCTGCACCAACACAAGTGCAAAAAGTGGTTTTTCAACACTAACACAAGTGCGAAAAGTGGTTTTTCAACACTAATACAAGTGCAAAAGTGGTTTCCTGCACCAATACAAGTGCGAAAAGTGGTTTTTCAACACTAACACAAGTGCGAAAAATGGTTTTTCAACACTAACACAAGTGCGAAAAGTGGTTTTTCCACACTAATACAAGTGCAAAAGTGGTTTCCTGCACCAACACAAGTGCGAAAAGTGTTTTTTCCACACTAATACAAGTGCAAAAGTGGTTTCCTGCACCAACACAAGTGCGAAAAGTGGTTTTTCAACACTAACACAAGTGCAAAAAGTGTTTTTTCAACACTAACACAAGTGCGAAAAGTGGTTTTCCACACTAATACAAATGCAAAAGTGGTTTCCTGCACCAAAACAAGTGCGAAAAGTGGTTTTTCAACACTAACACAAGTGCAAAAAGTCTTTTTTCAACACTAACACATGTGCGAAAAGTGGTTTTTCCACACTAATACAAATGCAAAAGTGGTTTCCTGCACCAACACAAGTGCGAAAAGTGGTTTTTCAACACTAACACAAGTGCGAAAAGTGGTTTTTCAACACTAACACAAGTGCGAAAAGTGATTTTTCAACAATAACACAAGTGCGAAAAGTGGTTTTTCCACACTAATACAAGTGCAAAAGTGGTTTCCTGCACCAACACAAGTGCGAAAAGTGGTTTTTCAACACTAACACAAGTGCGAAAATTGGTTTTTCAACACTAACACAAGTGCGAAAAGTGTTTTTTCAACACTAACACAAGTGCGAAAAGTGTTTTTTCCACACTAATACAAGTACAAAAGTGGTTTCCTGCACCAACACAAGTGCAAAAAGTGGTTTTTCAACACTAACACAAGTGCGAAAAGTGGTTTTTCAACACTAATACAAGTGCAAAAGTGGTTTCCTGCACCAATACAAGTGCAAAAAGTGGTTTTTCAACACTAACACAAGTGCGAAAAATGGTTTTTCAACACTAACACAAGTGCGAAAAGTGGTTTTTCCACACTAATACAAGTGCAAAAGTGGTTTCCTGCACCAACACAAGTGCGAAAAGTGGTTTTTCAACACTAACACAAGTGTGAAAAGTGGTTTTTCAACACTATCACAAGTGCAAAAAGGGTTTTTTCCACACTAATACAAGTGCAAAAGTGGTTTCCTGCACCAACACAAGTGCGAAAAGTGGTTTTTCAACACTAACACAAGTGCAAAAAGTGGTTTTTCAACACTAATACAAGTGCAAAAGTGGTTTCCTGCACCAACACAAGTGCGAAAAGTGGTTTGTCAACACTAACACAAGTGCGAAAAGTGGTTTTTCAACACTAACACAAGTGCGAAAAGTGATTTTTCAACAATAACACAAGTGCGAAAAGTGGTTTTTCCACACTAATACAAGTGCAAAAGTGGTTTCCTGCACCAACACAAGTGCGAAAAGTGGTTTTTCAACACTAACACAAGTGCGAAAAGTGGTTTTTCAACACTATCACAAGTGCAAAAAGTGTTTTTTCCACACTAATACAAGTGCAAAAGTGGTTTCCTGCACCAACACAAGTGCGAAAAGTGGTTTTTCAACACTAACACAAGTGCGAAAAGTGGTTTTTCAGCACTAACACAAGTGCGAAAAGTGTTTTTTCAACACTAACACAAGTGCGAAAAGTGTTTTTTCCACACTAATACAAGTGCAAAAGTGATTTCCTGCACCAACACAAGTGCGAAAAGTGGTTTTTCAGCACTAACACAAGTGCGAAAAGTGGTTTTTCAACACTAATACAAGTGCAAAAGTGGTTTCCTGCACCAACACAAGTGCGAAAAGTGGTTTTTCAACACTAACACAAGTGCGAAAAGTGGTTTTTCAACACTAACACAAGTGCGAAAAGTGATTTTTCAACAATAACACAAGTGCGAAAAGTGGTTTTTCCACACTAATACAAGTGCAAAAGTGGTTTCCTGCACCAACACAAGTGCGAAAAGTGGTTTTTCAACACTAACACAAGTGCGAAAATTGGTTTTTCAACACTAACACAAGTGCGAAAAGTGTTTTTTCAACACTAACACAAGTGCGAAAAGTGTTTTTTCCACACTAATACAAGTACAAAAGTGGTTTCCTGCACCAACACAAGTGCAAAAAGTGGTTTTTCAACACTAACACAAGTGCAAAAAGTGGTTTTTCAACACTAATACAAGTGCAAAAGTGGTTCCCTGCACCAATACAAGTGCAAAAAGTGGTTTTTCAACACTAACACAAGTGCGAAAAATGGTTTTTCAACACTAACACAAGTGCGAAAAGTGGTTTTTCCACACTAATACAAGTGCAAAAGTGGTTTCCTGCACCAACACAAGTGCGAAAAGTGGTTTTTCAACACTAACACAAGTGTGAAAAGTGGTTTTTCAACACTATCACAAGTGCAAAAAGGGTTTTTTCCACACTAATACAAGTGCAAAAGTGGTTTCCTACACCAACACAAGTGCGAAAAGTGGTTTTTCAACACTAACACAAGTGCAAAAAGTGGTTTTTCAACACTAATACAAGTGCAAAAGTGGTTTCCTGCACCAACACAAGTGCGAAAAGTGGTTTGTCAACACTAACACAAGTGCGAAAAGTGGTTTTTCAACACTAACACAAGTGCGAAAAGTGATTTTTCAACAATAACACAAGTGCGAAAAGTGTTTTTTCCACACTAATACAAGTGCAAAAGTGGTTTCCTGCACCAACACAAGTGCGAAAAGTGGTTTTTCAACACTAACACAAGTGCGAAAAGTGGTTTTTCAACACTATCACAAGTGCAAAAAGTGTTTTTTCCACACTAATACAAGTGCAAAAGTGGTTTCCTGCACCAACACAAGTGCGAAAAGTGGTTTTTCAACACTAACACAAGTGCGAAAAGTGGTTTTTCAGCACTAACACAAGTGCGAAAAGTGTTTTTTCAACACTAACACAAGTGCGAAAAGTGTTTTTTCCACACTAATACAAGTGCAAAAGTGATTTCCTGCACCAACACAAGTGCGAAAAGTGGTTTTTCAGCACTAACACAAGTGCGAAAAGTGGTTTTTCAACACTAATACAAGTGCAAAAGTGGTTTCCTGCACCAACACAAGTGCGAAAAGTGGTTTTTCAACACTAACACAAGTGCGAAAAGTGGTTTTTCAACACTAACACAAGTGCGAAAAGTGGTTTTTCCACACTAATACAAGTGCAAAAGTGGTTTCCTGCACCAACACAAGTGCGAAAAGTGGTTTTTCAACACTAACACAAGTGCGAAAAGTGGTTTTTCAACACTAACACAAGTGCGAAAAGTGGTTTTTCCACACTAATACAAGTGCAAAAGTGGTTTCCTGCACCAACACAACTGCGAAAAGTGGTTTTTCAACACTAACACAAGTGCGAAAAGTGGTTTTTCAACACTATCACAAGTGCAAAAAGTGTTTTTTCCACACTAATACAAGTGCAAAAGTGGTTTCCTGCACCAACACAAGTGCGAAAAGTGGTTTTTCAACACTAACACAAGTGCGAAAAGTGGTTTTTCAACACTAACACAAGTGCGAAAAGTGGTTTTTCAACACTATCACAAGTGCAAAAAGTGTTTTTTCCACACTAATACAAGTGCAAAAGTGGTTTCCTGCACCAACACAAGTGCGAAAAGTGGTTTTTCAACACTAACACAAGTGCGAAAAGTGGTTTTTCAGCACTAACACAAGTGCGAAAAGTGTTTTTTCAACACTAACACAAGTGCGAAAAGTGTTTTTTCCACACTAATACAAGTGCAAAAGTGATTTCCTGCACCAACACAAGTGCGAAAAGTGGTTTTTCAGCACTAACACAAGTGCGAAAAGTGGTTTTTCAACACTAATACAAGTGCAAAAGTGGTTTCCTGCACCAACACAAGTGCGAAAAGTGGTTTTTCAACACTAACACAAGTGCGAAAAGTGGTTTTTCAACACTAACACAAGTGCGAAAAGTGGTTTTTCCACACTAATACAAGTGCAAAAGTGGTTTCCTGCACCAACACAAGTGCGAAAAGTGGTTTTTCAACACTAACACAAGTGCGAAAAGTGGTTTTTCAACACTAACACAAGTGCGAAAAGTGTTTTTTCCACACTAATACAAGTGCAAAAGTGGTTTCCTGCACCAACACAAGTGCGAAAAGTGGTTTTTCAACACTAACACAAGTGCGAAAAGTGGTTTTTCAACACTAACACAAGTGCGAAAAGTGGTTTTTCAACACTATCACAAGTGCAAAAAGTGTTTTTTCCACACTAATACAAGTGCAAAAGTGGTTTCCTGCACCAACACAAGTGCGAAAAGTGGTTTTTCAACACTAACACAAGTGCGAAAAGTGGTTTTTCAGCACTAACACAAGTGCGAAAAGTGTTTTTTCAACACTAACACAAGTGCGAAAAGTGTTTTTTCCACACTAATACAAGTGCAAAAGTGATTTCCTGCACCAACACAAGTGCGAAAAGTGGTTTTTCAGCACTAACACAAGTGCGAAAAGTGGTTTTTCAACACTAATACAAGTGCAAAAGTGGTTTCCTGCACCAACACAAGTGCGAAAAGTGGTTTTTCAACACTAACACAAGTGCGAAAAGTGGTTTTTCAACACTAACACAAGTGCGAAAAGTGGTTTTTCCACACTAATACAAGTGCAAAAGTGGTTTCCTGCACCAACACAAGTGCGAAAAGTGGTTTTTCAACACTAACACAAGTGCGAAAAGTGGTTTTTCAACACTAACACAAGTGCGAAAAGTGGTTTTTCCACACTAATACAAGTGCAAAAGTGGTTTCCTGCACCAACACAACTGCGAAAAGTGGTTTTTCAACACTAACACAAGTGCGAAAAGTGGTTTTTCAACACTATCACAAGTGCAAAAAGTGTTTTTTCCACACTAATACAAGTGCAAAAGTGGTTTCCTGCACCAACACAAGTGCGAAAAGTGGTTTTTCAACACTAACACAAGTGCGAAAAGTGGTTTTTCAACACTAACACAAGTGCGAAAAGTGTTTTTTCCACACTAATACAAGTGCAAAAGTGGTTTCCTGCACCAACACAAGTGCGAAAAGTGGTTTTTCAACACTAACACAAGTGCGAAAAGTGGTTTTTCAACACTAACACAAGTGCGAAAAGTGGTTTTTCAACACTAACACAAGTGCGAAAAGTGGTTTTTCCACACTAATACAAGTGCAAAAGTGGTTTCTTGCACCAACACAAGTGCGAAAAGTGGTTTTTCAACACTAACACAAGTGCAAAAAGTGGTTTTTCAACACTATCACAAGTGCAAAAAGTGTTTTTTCCACACTAATACAAGTGCAAAAGTGGTTTCCTGCACCAACACAAATGCGAAAAGTGGTTTTTCAACACTAACACAAGTGCGAAAAGTGGTTTTTCAACACTAACACAAGTGCGAAAAGTGGTTTTTCAACACTATCACAAGTGCAAATAGTGTTTTTTCCACACTAATACAAGTGCAAAAGTGTTTTCCTGCACCAACACAAGTGCGAAAAGTGGTTTTTCAACACTAACACAAGTGCGAAAAGTGGTTTTTCAACATTATCACAAGTGCAAAAAGTGTTTTTTCCACACTAATACAAGTGCAAAAGTGGTTTCCTGCACCAACACAAGTGCGAAAAGTGGTTTTTCAACACTAACACAAGTGCGAAAAGTGGTTTTTCAAAACTAACACATGTGCGAAAAGTGGTTTTTCAACACTAACACAAGTGCAAAAAGTGTTTTTTCCACACTAATACAAGTGCTAAAGTGGTTGCCTGCACCAACACAAGTGCAAAAAGTGGTTTTTCAACACTAACACAAGTGCGAAAAGTGGTTTTTCAACACTATCACAAGTGCAAAAAGTGTTTTTTCCACACTAATACAAGTGCAAAAGTGGTTTCCTGCACCAACACAAATGCGAAAAGTGGTTTTTCAACACTAACACAAGTGCGAAAAGTGGTTTTTCAACACTAACACATGTGCGAAAAGTGGTTTTTCAACACTATCACAAGTGCAAAAAGTGTTTTTTCCACACTAATACAAGTGCAAAAGTGGTTTCCTGCACCAACACAAGTGCGAAAAGTGGTTTTTCAACACTAACACAAGTGCAAAAAGTGTTTTTTCAACACTAACACAAGTGCGAAAAGTGGTTTTTCCACACTAATACAAATGCAAAAGTGGTTTCCTGCACCAACACAAGTGCGAAAAGTGGTTTTTCAACACTAACACAAGTGCAAAAAGTGTTTTTTCAACACTAACACAAGTGCAAAAAGTGTTTTTTCAACACTAACACAAGTGCGAAAAGTGGTTTTTCCACACTAATACAAATGCAAAAGTGGTTTCCTGCACCAACACAAGTGCGAAAAGTGGTTTTTCAACACTAACACAAGTGCGAAAAGTGGTTTTTCAACACTAACACAAGTGCGAAAAGTGATTTTTCAACAATAACACAAGTGCGAAAAGTGGTTTTTCCACACTAATACAAGTGCAAAAGTGGTTTCCTGCACCAACACAAGTGCGAAAAGTGGTTTTTCAACACTAACACAAGTGCGAAAATTGGTTTTTCAACACTAACACAAGTGCGAAAAGTGTTTTTTCAACACTAACACAAGTGCGAAAAGTGTGTTTTCCACACTAATACAAGTACAAAAGTGGGTTCCTGCACCAACACAAGTGCAAAAAGTGGTTTTTCAACACTAACACAAGTGCGAAAAGTGGTTTTTCAACACTAATACAAGTGCAAAAGTGGTTTCCTGCACCAATACAAGTGCGAAAAGTGGTTTTTCAACACTAACACAAGTGCGAAAAATGGTTTTTCAACACTAACACAAGTGCGAAAAGTGGTTTTTCCACACTAATACAAGTGCAAAAGTGGTTTCCTGCACCAACACAAGTGCGAAAAGTGTTTTTTCCACACTAATACAAGTGCAAAAGTGGTTTCCTGCACCAACACAAGTGCGAAAAGTGGTTTTTCAACACTAACACAAGTGCAAAAAGTGTTTTTTCAACACTAACACAAGTGCGAAAAGTGGTTTTTCCACACTAATACAAATGCAAAAGTGGTTTCCTGCACCAACACAAGTGCGAAAAGTGGTTTTTCAACACTAACACAAGTGCAAAAAGTGTTTTTTCAACACTAACACAAGTGCGAAAAGTGGTTTTGCCACACTAGTACAAATGCAAAAGTGGTTTCCTGCACCAACACAAGTGCGAAAAGTGGTTTTTCAACACTAACACAAGTGCGAAAAGTGGTTTTTCAACACTAACACAAGTGCGAAAAGTGATTTTTCAACAATAACACAAGTGCGAAAAGTGGTTTTTCCACACTAATACAAGTGCAAAAGTGGTTTCCTGCACCAACACAAGTGCGAAAAGTGGTTTTTCAACACTAACACAAGTGCGAAAATTGGTTTTTCAACACTAACACAAGTGCGAAAAGTGTTTTTTCAACACTAACACAAGTGCGAAAAGTGTTTTTTCCACACTAATACAAGTACAAAAGTGGTTTCCTGCACCAACACAAGTGCAAAAAGTGGTTTTTGAACACTAACACAAGTGCGAAAAGTGGTTTTTCAACACTAATACAAGTGCAAAAGTGGTTTCCTGCACCAATACAAGTGCGAAAAGTGGTTTTTCAACACTAACACAAGTGCGAAAAATGTTTTTTCAACACTAACACAAGTGCGAAAAGTGGTTTTTCCACACTAATACAAGTGCAAAAGTGGTTTCCTGCACCAACACAAGTGCGAAAAGTGGTTTTTCAACACTAACACAAGTGTGAAAAGTGGTTTTTCAACACTATCACAAGTGCAAAAAGGGTTTTTTCCACACTAATACAAGTGCAAAAGTGGTTTCCTGCACCAACACAAGTGCGAAAAGTGGTTTTTCAACACTAACACAAGTGCGAAAAGTGGTTTTTCAGCACTAACACAAGTCCGAAAAGTGGTTTTTCAACACTAATACAAGTGCAAAAGTGGTTTCCTGCACCAACACAAGTGCGAAAAGTGGTTTTTCAACACTAACACAAGTGCGAAAAGTGGTTTTTCAACACTAACACAAGTGCGAAAAGTGGTTTTTCCACACCAATACAAGTGCAAAAGTGGTTTCCTGCACCAACACAAGTGCGAAAAGTGGTTTTTCAACACTAACACAAGTGCGAAAAGTGGTTTTTCAACACTAACACAAGTGCGAAAAGTGGTTTTTCCACACTAATACAAGTGCAAAAGTGGTTTCCTGCACCAACACAACTGCGAAAAGTGGTTTTTCAACACTAACACAAGTGCGAAAAGTGGTTTTTCAACACTATCACAAGTGCAAAAAGTGTTTTTTCCACACTAATACAAGTGCAAAAGTGGTTTCCTGCACCAACACAAGTGCGAAAAGTGGTTTTTCAACACTAACACAAGTGCGAAAAGTGGTTTTTCAACACTAACACAAGTGCGAAAAGTTTTTTTTCCACACTAATACAAGTGCAAAAGTGGTTTCCTGCACCAACACAAGTGCGAAAAGTGGTTTTTCAACACTAACACAAGTGCGAAAAGTGGTTTTTCAACACTAACACAAGTGCGAAAAGTGGTTTTTCAACACTAACACAAGTGCGAAAAGTGGTTTTTCCACACTAATACAAGTGCAAAAGTGGTTTCTTGCACCAACACAAGTGCGAAAAGTGGTTTTTCAACACTAACACAAGTGCAAAAAGTGGTTTTTCAACACTATCACAAGTGCAAAAAGTGTTTTTTCCACACTAATACAAGTGCAAAAGTGGTTTCCTGCACCAACACAAATGCGAAAAGTGGTTTTTCAACACTAACACAAGTGCGAAAAGTGGTTTTTCAACACTAACACAAGTGCGAAAAGTGGTTTTTCAACACTATCACAAGTGCAAAAAGTGTTTTTTCCACACTAATACAAGTGCAAAAGTGTTTTCCTGCACCAACACAAGTGCGAAAAGTGGTTTTTCAACACTAACACAAGTGCGAAAAGTGGTTTTTCAACATTATCACAAGTGCAAAAAGTGTTTTTTCCACACTAATACAAGTGCAAAAGTGGTTTCCTGCACCAACACAAGTGCGAAAAGTGGTTTTTCAACACTAACACAAGTGCGAAAAGTGGTTTTTCAAAACTAACACAAGTGCGAAAAGTGGTTTTTCAACACTAACACAAGTGCAAAAAGTGGTTTTTCCACACTAATACAAGTGCTAAAGTGGTTTCCTGCACCAACACAAGTGCAAAAAGTGGTTTTTCAACACTAACACAAGTGCGAAAAGTGGTTTTTCAACACTATCACAAGTGCAAAAAGTGTTTTTTCCACACTAATACAAGTGCAAAAGTGGTTTCCTGCACCAACACAAATGCGAAAAGTGGTTTTTCAACACTAACACAAGTGCGAAAAGTGGTTTTTCAACACTAACACATGTGCGAAAAGTGGTTTTTCAACACTATCACAAGTGCAAAAAGTGTTTTTTTCCACACTAATACAAGTGCAAAAGTGGTTTCCTGCACCAACA
>NW_027618509.1:0-70454 GCF_964187855.1 Myxine glutinosa | reverse complement strand
AAACCACTTTTCGCACTTGTGTTAGTGTTGAAAACCCACTTTTCGCACTTGTGTTAGTGTTGAAAACCCACTTTTCGCACTTGTGTTGGTGCAGGAAACCACTTTTGCACTTGTATTAGTGTGGAAAAAACACTTTTTGCACTTGTGATAGTGTTGAAAAACCACTTTTAGCACTTGTGTTAGTGTTGAAAAACCACTTTTCGCACTTGTGTTGGTGCAGGAACCACTTTTGCACTTGTATTAGTGTGGAAAAAACACTTTTTGCACTTGTGATAGTGTTGAAAAACCACTTTTCGCACTTGTGCTAGTGTTGAAAAACCACTTTTCGCACTTGTGTTAGTGTTGAAAAACCACTTTTTGCACTTGTGTTTGTGTTGAAAACCACTTTTCGCACTTGGGTTAGTGCAGGAAACCACTTTTACACTTGTATTAGTGTGGAAAAAACACTTTTTGCACTTGTGATAGTGTTGAAAAACCACTTTTAGCACTTGTGTTAGTGTTGAAAATCCACTTTTCGCACCTGTGTTGGTGCAGGAAACCACAGTAGTGTAATAATGTTGCTTCTGGGACACCTCCGTTTAACATGGGAAATCCCTATCTAATGTCATTTACCCCCTTGTCTTTTTCAAAAATCATAAACACCTCTATTTCTCCCACCCTCATCTTTATGAACCTTTTGTCTGTAGTACCTATCCTTAATGTTGTTCATTAGACCACTCAAACACTACAAATATTTGTTTTCTCTTATAGACCTATCATCCTTCTTCTACATATCATCTGGCAGATTAATCTTTGACCCATTCACTTCCATATTGACCCTAAACACCTATATTTCTCTCACCCTGTTCTTTACGAACCTTCTAACCTTTTGACATGCTATCCTTATTCATTAGACCACTTAAACACCTGTGATCCTTCTGACCTTATGGACCTTTTAACCTTTTACTCTTAATATCATCTGGTGAATATAACCCACTCAAACAACGACCCTACAAATATTTGTTTATGCGTGGGAAATAATTTAATTCTCTTGCCACTCTCTTCACCATCTAATATATTAACAAAAAAGATGATTGAGTTTGGTTCTTTATTAAGATATTTTAACTGAGCTAAGATAAAATGGTAAACCTCCCTCAATGTTCTTGTTTGAGCACCTCCAGTGCCACATACCATTTTTAAATTAAAGTATATATTTTCCTGACAACCATCAAAGTTTTCCGTCCACTCAAAAATATTTCCATCTTTTTTACCCAATTCACCGGTATTTAAATTAATTCTCTTATTTGTTTTGTGAATTTTTTTACCAGTTGCCTTTTCAATTATACCTATTTGATATTTTTCACATTCATTATGTTTTCCATTTATATACCAAGGTTGATTACACCTCCACTCTTTAGTCTGGTTGATACTTGGTTCTATCATTTATATAATAGTAAAAAAGGCGGCGGTAGCCCGTTAAAATCCCCAACCCCCCCTTTTTAACTTATCACTTATATATATCTTATCACTTATGTATATCTTATCACTTATATATATCTTATCACTTATATATATCTTATCACTTATATATATCTTATCACTTATATACTTATATAACCATAAGGGAGACTATCAATTCCATTTTCTAAAATAAACCTCTTATCATCAAAAGCCCCCAATGCTTTCTTATTCACCTCTTCTGAATATAATTGATGTTTATAACTTCTTATTCCATTAATCTTTCTAAACTCTTCTTTCTTTGTTGTTAAACAGTTATAATAATCCTTAAAGTTTATTGTTTCTTTAATGACATTTTTCTTTACACCTTTTAATTTCTTATCAGTTTTTTCAACGTTATTCACAATGTATTTATAAGCATAAGCCTTAGACCTCAATCCCACAAATTCACTCATGACATTTCCTCCTAATTCATCCTTGAACTTTCCAATCACCTTTTTATTTTTAGAAGAGAACAACTCACTCTCTGGACTGTAATTACTCGTGTCATAGATATTAATGTCTCTTTTCATGTCTGAATAAACATCGTTGGTATTAATTTTCAAAATAAAACTATCTGTATCCATATAAAGTAGATTAACATCATTTTGATATTTCTTCCTCAAGTTATTATAAAAGTAATCATACATTAATGACTTTGATAAATCAAGAATTGTTGTCCCAATATAAATAGGTTTGTTCATTTCAATACTCTCTTTAATCAAAT
Organism: Myxine glutinosa; assembly: GCF_964187855.1. Taxonomy (NCBI): domain Eukaryota; kingdom Metazoa; phylum Chordata; class Myxini; order Myxiniformes; family Myxinidae; genus Myxine; species Myxine glutinosa. The sequence continues at coordinate 68,251 of NW_027618509.1, read as the reverse complement.
GGATCGCACAAAAGTTCTCAGTAAAGACCTCAGCTCGAGTAAAACTCGGTCTATTAATTAATTTTGATGCTTGTTCCCAAGATGTTGATAATCTGATATTTTGTCTTTTCCTCACATTCTCCATAGTCTTACCAAAGACCGCATTATTCATCAATTTATAAAAGTCTTTCTCAAAATCTGTTTTTGACTCTGTTCTTCTTTGTGTATTAAAATCAATGTACCCCTTTAACCAATGACTTTGATTGAACTTTAGAACCCTATGGATCTTCTCTACTCTTAGACCTTTTGATAAATATTGTCGCAAATTTCTTTGGTGTAGAACATAATTTTTCTTGTTATATAATGTAGTAAGTAATTTTTCTGTTGATTCACCTATATCAAACGATCGTTGATAATCACTCAACCATTCTTTCTTTGGACTTTCTTTCTCACAAGCAAATGGGAGATCTTTGTGTAGGTTATGGAGTTCCTCTGGATATTTTAAATCAATTTCAAAATAATAACCAACTTTTTCTTCATCCAATTCTTTTTGTGTAGAGATACATACATCTTGTAAAACGTTTTTGTAGTCTTTTTCCTTTACCCATCTAAGTTTTCCATAAGGAAGAGCCTGAGACATTGCCCAGCCATACAGGTTGTTTGCGTCATAGTACATCAAGTAAGAACTCTCTTTCGTTGGATCATAATTTGGAAGATATTTGTTATTTGCTTTTGCGTATCTACTCGAGCAGACTTGTGAAATTCCACCTCTTTTTGCCTTTTCAATCATCAAAAGCATATCAACATCGGTTATCAAATCCAAATCTTGTTTTGTCATTTTCAACATCGCACTCCAGGCCAATCCAGGTGCTGTGTAGTAGTGAGCAGGATCCAATCCATATCCAGTGCGACAAACAGATCTAAAGGCTTCAAATACATCGGCCAATAAAAGCACATCAGTTTTGAGATACAAATCGTGATACTCGCCAAGATTCCTGATGTTATATTTTTCCCAAACATTTTGTGCGTGTACATAATCTTTATCAGATATATTACTGTTGTTTAATTTGTTATAGAAATTTTCTTTTGAAGGAAGTTGTGTTTCATTGAATCTCTCAAATGAGTCCATATAGTCATAGGGGTAAATTCCCTTTTGTGTTAGAAAATCTTTATCTAAAAAATACTCTGAAAGACATGGAAACTCTTTTAGATTTTGAACCAAGTTAACCAATGGACTTGCCATGAATTTAAATGTATCAAGAAATCTGATATGAGTAATAGGAGATGTGTGAATTGTTTTTGTGAATGAAATGTATTTCTGATCCGTGTTTGGAATTGCTGAGATACTTCCAGAAGTCTTTGAGAGTTCCTTGATAAATAGATGTGTATCATAATGAGCGTTGTTATGAAGAAAGACAGGAATGAAAGAGGGGAGTTGATAATTAATATTACAACTTTGATGAGCCAGACCTCTATATTTACCAGTGAGATGACAATGGTCTCTAACCTTTAGACCTTTACCAATTTTCTCCTCACAAATATGACAGACATTGTTTTTTATAAATTCCCTTTTTTCTTTACTTGTTAAGGACATTGGTTTATTGGTTTCTCTCATTATCTTGGTTAATCGAACACAGTCTTTTTCTAGTCGTTTCACAAACTCCTCTGGGGTATTTGAGCCTCTATACATCTCTAACTTGTTATATTTATCACCAACGGATGATTTGATATAATAACAAAAACCACAAGGAGTATGTTTTTGATATTTATTTGTGTATGATTCTTTTGGATCTGGAGAAGCAGTATCAATTTTTTCTAAAATACTTTCAAAATCAGCATATATAACAAATGGATGTTTGATCTTTTTATTTTCATCTTTGAATGTGATCTTTGAGCCTTCTTTAGGCATATTGATTACCGTTGATTTATGTTCGCCACAATAATTTGAATGTTTATCTAATCTTTCTTGTGAATTGAAGAAGTTAAGACAACGCAAACAAATATATATTTTATTTGTTCTCTTACAGACTTGTGGTTTTATTAATTTAGCAATATCTTTGATGTATGTATAATGTGAATTTTCGTCTGAATTAAAATATAGAAGATTAATATGAGTTTGTTTACAATTGTCAGAAAGCTTTAAAACCTGAATGTTGTTTGTTTCTGTTAGACCATAAACATTAACTGATAAATTATTCATCTTTTCAAATTTAGGAATATCATTTAAAGTCATCGGAAACTTTAGATCTTTCGTATTTAATGTATTCTCATATTTTTTATAATGAGATACTCTTTCATCATGAAAATGTGGAGGATGTAAGTGTGCTAAAATAGACCAGAGAAAACATTTATTGTCTTTATTTTTGATATTGATAACTGCTTTTCTATTTTTGATAACACTGGGTAAATCAATGTAAGAAGAAGCTTTTAGAGGATCTGATTTAAGAATATGAATGTCTATGTAAATAATTTTTCCTATATTGAATCCACTTCCTACGATTGAATTATCCACATCTTGCTCTTGTTTAATAAGTTCATCATAGACTCCTGATGTTTTAAAATCTTGATATGAAGATATAAAGTGTGGCTCAGTTCTCATGTATGGTGCATCTATAACTCCTTCATCCTTTGTCATTTCTAATTTTACTCCCATATAAAATTTAAGTGGTTTCATTTCCTTTAGTGTTTTTTCAATCAACGTTTGAACAGCAGGTTTAACTATTTCTACAGCATCAACTATAGACTCTGGTTCAGGAGGTTTGAAGTTAAAGACTCTTATTTTAATATGTCCTTTGAATGCTCCATCAGAGTTTTTAGTTGTGATAAAATTTGATAAATGTAGATTTGTTTTAAGATGTATTTTGAAGCCTTTCTTGAGGATATTTTTATTACATGTAGAACAGTGTTTTGTTTCAGGTGGAAGAGGGGAAAGTTTGTTTAAAATGTTGTATGTATGTTTTGCAGTGAGAATATGTTGTTTATAATATTTTACTTCCTTCTCGCAAGTATCACAATAAACCATATTTATAGCGTGAGAAAACGTGGTGTTTTATATATATCACTGTGCTTAAAATAAAACACTTTTGAGCTTTACAGCTCCGTTTTATATATATCGCTGTGCTTAAACTAAAACACTTTTTCACTCAGAATCATCTAAGTCATAACTATCACATGAATACTCAGAATCATACTCAGAGTCATCAATAAAGCTACTCTCATAACTATCATTTGAGCACAAACTATTAGTATCATAACTATCATCTGTGTTCAATGAAATACTATCATCACCATCGTCCGAGTTCAATGAAATACTATCATCACTATCGTCCGAGTTCAATGAAATAGTAAAATCTTCACTGCTGTAATGACTCATATTTAATTAGCAGAAAAAACCTTTCCATCTATACCAATATACTTTCTTTCATTAACGGATTCAATCTCTACATTTTTAATATCAAAAGTTATCTTTAAATAATCTCTAACTATCATAGAACGAAATGACATTTCACCAGAAATATTAACATCATTCATTTTACTTAGATCTACACCCTTTGGATTATTAAAGAAAATACAAATGTCTCCTCTAGAATTATTAATGGTCTTATCATTCTTTTTCAAAGTATCGTGGTCAATCACTTTTTCAAGCTTTGAATAAATTGCCAGGAGTAGAGGAGAAACTTTTGTTAGATTTACTTTAATGGATGTCTTTCCAGGTATAGTTAGAGCTCTTCCTTTAAATGAAATAGAGGGGCTCATGTTATTTTCCATAACTGGTTTTACCCAAAAATTTCCATATTTATCTTTGTTCAATTTAACATCTTTGACATATTTTTCTATATCTTCCACCGAAGTAGAGATTGATTGAAATTTGTCTTTTGTGCTTTGAAACATTGTATTTATTAATGAATAAACTTGCGTTTAGTTTAAGTAAAAATTTACCACATAAATATGATAAGTTCTGAAGGATATTTAGAATTTCCAGACTCTCCATATGATAAATTAGAGAATTGTCCGGCTTGTGATAGAGTGGGGCTTAATGATGAGGATTCATATAAACAATGTATTTTCTGTGATTTAATTTTAATTAATGATAATAAGAAATATAAAAAAATATATAACTCTTTTAAATTAGAACCAAAAATGAATTACTTTACAAGATTAATAAGAGAGATGAATGTTAAGTATTGTGATGATAATACACCATTTCTTTCAAGAGAAGAGACTAATTGTATTGAGGAAATGTATAAGGGTTTAATGATATTTATTATTCAAAATAATTTTAATGGAAATGTTAATACAAGATACTATATAAATAAAATAATGGATTATTTTGAAATTAAACCCGAACTCAGGATAAAATATAGAGTTTCTCAAATAGCTCAAAAAAAGTTGGATAACTTGTTTTCCAAATATATAAATGAATGATTTTTTACCCGTTTGGGAAAATAAGATAAAATTTAATAACCATAAAAACATTCCAAATTCATTGAGATGTCTAATAGTTGGTTCAAGCGGATGTGGAAAAACCTGTTTACTTTTAAAGATGCTCCTTGGTTCTAATTTTTTAGATTATGATAATTTAATAATTTTTACAAAGTCAAGTTTTCAACCCGAGTATCAACTACTCTCACAGGGTTTTAATGCGGGTCTTAAAAAGGAAGACATTATCGGTTTATTTAAACTTCAAAACAAACTAAATGATTATAATATTGATGATATAATACAATTATTTTGTGATACACAGAAATCAAAATCGAAACCCATAACTTGTATTCTCAGTGATAATACGGATGATATACCTTCACCTCAAGATTTAGATAAATCAAAAAAGAACCTTGTCATCTTTGATGATTGTGTTAATGAGAGAAACCAAACAGTAATGGATAGCTACTATACAAGAGGGAGACATTCTTCTTGTAATTGTATATATCTTAGTCAATCATATTTTCAACTCCCTCGACGCTCAATAAGAAACAATGCCAATACTTTTATTTTATTTAAGTTAAATTCAATAGATGTAAATAATTTTTGGAGAGATAATTGCTCTACGTTATGTAGTAAAAAAGAATTTGAAAATTATATGAAACACACGATTGGAAAATATAAATATATTGTTGTGAAACAAGATGAGATACTAAATGATATTTTTCAATAAATAAATACAGAAAATGAATACTGAAGAAAGAGAAAGAAAGTTTAAGGAACATCAACAATTAGTTTCAAAAGTTGTTAAACAACAGGAAGAGATAAAGAAGAAACGGAGACAGAAACTAACTGGTGAAGAAGCCTTTGAAAGAAAACAAGAGAAATTCTTTAAACCACTTTTGAAAACTCAACACCCTACAGTTCCCACGGTAGAATTTACTCCGAAAAAACTTCAAATGCTCAAAGATTTTAGTCAGATAACAAAACAAGAACTTGGTGAATTAGAATATGATGACGAGGGATTATTTCGGAAACTTGAGCAGGTAAATCAACCCCCTAATTATGTTGTGGAAGCTCTTCAAAACAATGAATATTCTGCGGGTTCAAAAACCAGAGCAGGTCTCATTCCAACAGAAGAACCAGCAGTGTTTCATCTTGTGGAAGAAAAGGTATTGATATTTAATGATGAATTGATGTTCTTGAGTTCTACTCAACCAAATGTTAAATTAACTCCAAGATTAATGTTTCTTCTAACAAACCCCGGATTCAGCGGTTCAAAATATTTTGAGGAACCACTTGATATGGAAAGAGAGGAAGATAGGGTATATATTGAGTTGCTAAATGCACTTGATTATGGAGTTTCTGTTGCTGGTAAAAGTAAGAAGAATGAGAAGGAGAAACATATTATTGATGCTTTAAGTAAGCTTGGTTCGGGTGTTAGTTTTCTTCCAAATGACCCATCACAATTAGTTAATAGGCTATTATTGTTGTTAGGTAGTAAGAAGGCTGGAAACAACAATTGTTTTAATGAATCCTCAGCCATTTTAGATCAGTTGATGAACATGAAAATAATTAATAAATGTCAATACAAAGATATTTTATTAGATATTAAATAAGATGAGAAGCACAATTCTTAGTTTTAATTTCACAACGAGCGATTACACAGCTTCATTCCCTTACCCACTACAACTTGACCCCCTTACCTCATATGAGGCATCTTTGTTGTCAATGGAAACTTACAATACCCTTTTTAATATCACAGAGAAAAACAACAAGTTTAGTTATAATCCAGGAAGTGGATATAAAACTATAACCGTTTCACCTGGAGCTTACGAGATTTCTCAAATATCTTCAGAAGTCTCTCGCCTTATGAAAGAAAAAGGTGATGAACCAAAAAATATTGTAATAGATATTCAAAAACACACTTCAAAATCAACTATTAAACTTAAAAATAATTATAAAGTTGATTTCACGATTGAAAATTCGTTTAGAGAGCTATTGGGTTTCTCTTCAAAAAAGATTGAAAATAACGGGACGTTTTACAGTGATAATGTTATCCAAATATCCTCCGGTATAAATTCAGTATTAATTCATTGTGATTTGATTGATGGTGCTTATAACGATGGAATAAGAACAAATACAATATTTTCATTCAGTGCATACTCAACCCCGATTGGTTATAAATTTAATATGGAACCAAAAAATCTTGTCTATTTACCTGTGTCAGGAAAAACCATATACAGAGTAAATTTTAGGATAACCGACCAAGATAATCGTATGATATCCTTTAATGATGAAATTATATCCATCAGAATTCACCTACGTGAAGTTTTTCAATAAATAAATAATGGTTATTGTGAGAAAACACGAGTTGGGAAAATATAAAATAATTACAGGGGAGGGCATGTTCCTTTCACCAGACTATACAAGGTATGTGGGTAGAGGATACTATAAACCTAAGAGACAACGAGGTGTAGGTCATCAATTTCGAAATAAAGGAGATGGGATAATTGATACTCTAATGGGTATTGGTTCAACCATCCTTAAACATAAAGACCTAATTGGTTCAACTGCTTCTGCCGTGGGCTCCGTTGCGGGTGCTATAAAGAGTATAAAAGATGCTCAAAAGGAGTCTCATAAATTACAAGCAATCAAAGAAATAAAAAAAGGTAAAACTCAACTATCTTCACAAGAACGACAAAAAATCATTAAAATACTTGGGTCAGGGTTTCAACAATTTTAATGCTATATAAATACAAGTATGGAAGCGATTGATAGTATCTATGATTTGGATGATACGATTATCATTTCAAACTCCACTAAAAAGGAAGACTATTTTAAGGTAAATGCTATAACAGGAACAGACTGGAATTCAAACGGAACAAAAAGTTTTGAAATAAATAATCAACAAACTTACTTGAATATAGCTGATAGTTTCTTGCTGTGTAAATTTAAATTCACTAAGGCTGCGAATAATACTAATGCTACACTCGTAAATGATTTCTTCTGGAAAATGTTTGACAGTGTCCGCCTGTATATTGGAACACAAGAGGTTGAAGCGGTTGATTATGTCTCTGCTACATCTGAAATGATGAAATTTACACTATATTCGTTTAGTGATAGAATGGGTAAGGGAGCTGTTGAGGGTTTTATTCCTGATATGTCAACGGGTACAAACGCAGACCCTGGTTATAGTCAAAGGAAGTCAATGTATAATGATGACGCAAAAGCTGAGAATAGTTTTACCGTAGCAGTACCTCTGAAAGGTATATTTGGATTTTGTGATTATGATAAAGTTTTGTATGGGCTTAAAATTAGATTTCAACTACAAAGGAATGATAATGTAAATAGATTGCTTTTTGGGGATGAAAATGCTTTTGGAGAAAATAATAAATTTGTTATTAATGATTTGTGTTGGTATATCAGTGAATATACTCCTAATCTTAAAACGGAAGAGATGTTAAATAGAAGACTTAACTCAAAGAAACCGCTAAATGTATCATACCTTAAAAGAAGATGTCAACACGTTAAACTGGAACACACTACCTACACTTGGAATTTGGGTGTTCTTGAAGGAAAGCCACGATACCTATGGCTCATTTTTAAAAAACCAGATGGAGAGGAGGGTACTAATAAGAATAATGCGCTGAGTGATAATGCTAAGGTGAAACAACTTCGGGTTTCTCTTGATGGCACATTTTATCCACGAGATAGATTGGAAATTGATTGGGAAAAAAATGATTATGCGGAAGCCTACAAGTCCTACCAAAAAGTGTGTGAAAGTAATGGTAATAATGATCCTATTTTGGATATGGTTGCATTTAAAGGTTTATATACAATCTACGCAATTGACCTGAGTTCTCAAAAGGAAACTATAAAGTCTAATCGAGTGGATACTTCTCTATACATTGAAAGAGGGGAGAATGAAGAAGTTGATGCTTATTGTTTGCTTTTGGAGGAAACAGAATTACAGATTAATACAGATAATGGTGTTATGATTAATATCACATAGGTTTTTTCTCATAAATAAATGGTTGGGGTATATGTTAATCAAATCAATCTTAATAAATTAACATCTTGTATTCAAAATCAAAAGCCTTGTATTATTAATGTTAATACAATTCAAAGAAAAGGAGCTGTAAGAATTGATGTTTTACTCACACACACACAAGTAAAAACACTAAATGATGTTGGATCACTTAAAATTAAAATGACGAAACCTATGTTAAAGAAATATTCAATAGATGAGTCAAGAGGAGGATTTCTCCCGTTTCTAATTCCTTTATTTGCTGGTTTAAGTGCGGCGGGAGCATTGACTGGTGGTATTTCAGCAGCGGTAAAAACTGCTAACGAAAGGAAGGCACAACTAAAAGCTCAAAAAGAATTGGAAAGACATAACAAGGAGTTGGAGAAACAAATTAGTGGAAGTGGTGTAATTGTAGATTTTGCTCAAAAACTTGAAAGTCTACCTGATAAAGCTAGATTGTTGGTTGGGGATATGCTTTCCTCTATCGCTCAAGCGGGTGTTAAACTAACTAAACGGGGTAATGGATTGTATCTTTCTCATAAATAAATGGATAAATGGTTTAAACAATTTGGAAAGAATACAACGTCAAATATAGAACTAGCTAAGTATTGTAAAACACTAAAAATTGATAATGTGGTTATTTGTATGAGAGATGAATTAATACATATAAATAAGAATACAAAGAATATTATTATGAATTTAGACACACAGAATGGTTCTCATTGGGTTTGTATTCATAATAGTCAGGATAAATATTATTTTGATAGTTATGGTATGCCACCACCTGTTGAAGTAATACAATTCTTACAGAATGGTGTTTATCAAACATTCCAAGTTCAAGAAATTAATTCTAAATGTTGTGGCCAATTATGTTTATATGTATTATTTCAACTCAACAATAATGAAAATTTTTATGATATCATTTTTTATCTAATATAAATGACCTATGTTGGAAAAGATGGTTCTATCTTTGGGAAATCCTCTCAGGATATTGATTTATCAAATTATTATACAAAGGCACAGGCTGAACGACAAAAATATAGTGTAAGTAAAAATATTAATATGAAGAATACTTATAAATTAATCAATTATCCAAACCCTACAGATGCGAATGACTTGATTAGATTCAGTGATTTATCACAATATATATCTTTAAAGAAAACAGCACGTTTTGTGAAACAAGTAAAATTTACAACCACAACACCTGGTTATACTGACCATACACCTTTCCTCATTGAATTTAACTACCTGCTTACAATTAAATTTTATAAAGAAGGACATTTAGTTAATATGCGAATTAATAAATGGGGGTATGATATGCCTGATTTAGGGTATAATTGGTCTTTTTCAATAAACATAGAAGACCTACATGATTTAAATCAGTCTCGTAAAGAAGAATATTATCCACTTGGTGAAGATAAGGATTTATGTGGAAGTACAATTAGTAAACAACAAATACGTGATTTTAAGAAAATAAAAATATATGATAGTATAGCGATGGTTCGCATGACAAAGAAGGAAGGTAATGAGATAAGGATAGAAAGCCGAGGAATACAAACCGATTTGGTAGTGGGAAGATGGGGTGGTATTACCTGTCATAATATTAATCTCACATATATTTCTGATACATAAATGGCAGGAAGAAGACTACAAGAGAATTATAATTTTTGTATTCAAGGATACCTACAAGAAAAGGGTGCTCGGTATTACATACCTTATGATTTGGAGCATATACATGGGAATTTTGTCATAAAAAACTGGCCTTATACTGATATTGTTAAACCCACAAATAGAGACTTGTTTAAAATATTAAATAAAAATGAACTTCTCAAAGTTATGAAATATAAAACTCTTTTAGAAATCGTCAACAAATCTTATTGGTATCCTATTATGAGAAAAATAATTATAGATACAAGAATATCTCAAAATCCAGATGAGTATATGTATAATATTCTTTGGGGTTCAAACTCAAGGGTAGCAAGGGATGAGGAAGGAGTTGAAGAAGAGAAGGAGGAAAGAGAGAAAAAGGAGAAGGAGGAAAGGGAGAGGGAGGAGAAGGAGGAGAGGGAGAAAAAGGAGGAGAAGGAGGAGAGGGAGAAAAAGGAGAAGGAGGAAAGGGAGAAAAGGGAGAAGGAGGAAAGGGAGAAAAGGGAGAAAAAGGAGAAGGAGGAGAGGGAGAAAATGGAGGAGGAGGAGAGGGAGCAAAGAGAGAGGGAGGAAAAATATAAAAAGATGGAAATCATTGAGATTCATAAAAGATTGAGTGTATTAAAGCAAATAAATCAATCTCAACGCACCGAAGAGGAAATTAAAGAATTAACAACTCTTACGAAGATAATGGTTTCAAAAATAAGAACGTCAATGTCTTCAATTTCAGAGATTTAAACGAGAAAGTGGTGAAGAAGAAGAAGAAGAAGAAGGAAAAGATTATGTGATTGATGATGTTGGTGTCATTGACTTTAGTTAGTTTTTATTTGTAAATAAATGGAGGAGAGAGTGAAGGCATTCCTTAGGATTCTTTATGTTTTAAAAATAAAGATTGAAATGTATATGTTGAAAACCAAAAAGGTTTTGATACTCTGTCGGAATTTTTCTGATAAATAAATATGAGTTATTGTCTCAAATGTAAAAAGAAAACTAAATCTAAAAATATCTCTTATGTTAAAGCTAAAAATAATAGAGTTTATCAAAAAGGAATATGTCAAGTATGTGGCTCTAAAAAGTGCCAATTCATCTCTCCTAAAAGAGGAGGAGACATACAAAAGTTTCTGTCAGGAAGTAAATTTACAACAACTGGAATTCCAGGGGAATTACACCTTCCAGGGTATTCTTTCTGTGGTCCAGGAACAAACTTGGATAAAAGATTAGATGAGGCTGACAATCCTAAACCTTGGTCTAAACCTACAAATAGGGTTGACGAAGTGTGTATGAAGCATGATATTGCTTATGGGAAAACCACTACGTTGACTGAAAAACATAAAGCCGACAGCGAAATGTTGTATAATTTGTCTTTGATACAAAATCCAACGTTGAGAGAGAAAGTTGATAGGTTTATTGTGAGAAATTTGATAAATGCTAAATTGAAACTTGGTCTTGGTTATTCCTCAAAAAACTATTAGGCTCTAATGATGTCATCAAGACTGAGGAGCTTTTGGCTGAAGAATTACACAAACCTATAATCACAAAGTTTAAAAGAAGGAAGGTTTATTCTAAATACACCGACCACATATGGTCCGCTGATTTAATTGAATTGAATAATGACAGGGGATACAGGTATGCTTTAACCGTTATTGATTTGAGGAGTAGATTTGCCTGGGTTGTCCCTTTAAAAAATAAAAGGGGTGATACTTTAATGTTAGCCTTTAAGCTAATATTTGATCGGGATAAAAGGAAACCAAAGAAGTTATGGACTGATGAGGGAACAGAGTTCTATAACAAAATATTCATGAAATTTCTTAAGGGGAAGGGTATTAAATTATACAGCACCTTTAATGAAGGAAAGGCAGTTGTTATTGAGCGTTTTAATCGTACTTTGAAAGAGAAATTATATAAAAAATTCACACAACTCGGTTCTCAAAAATGGGTGTATTTAATTCAGGATATTGTAGATGATTACAACAATACAGTTCATTCATCAACAAAATCAAAACCATCAGAAACATTTACAAAATTAGAATATGAAAAGGAGATTAATTTGAGAAAGCCCAAGTTCAAAGTTGGTGATATTGTAAGGATATACAAATGGAAAAGCCATTTTGAGAAAGGTTATACACAAAAATGGACTAATGAATTATTTATAATCGTTGATGTAATGGATACAGTCCCTTGGACCTACAAATTAAATGATATAAATCGAGAAGAAATCTTGGGTTCATTTTACTCGCAAGAATTACAAAAAACAAAGCTAATAATTCATTAAACAACATTTCTATTCACCCCACCCATATTAGCTAATTTAATTCGTGGTAATAATAAAAAAAAATTAAATAAATAAAAAATCATAAGCCACGCCCACACCGACCCCGCCCACACAGACCCCGCCCACACAGACCCCGCCCACACAGACCCCGCCCACACAGACCCCGCCCACACAGACCACACCCATCATCCCCCACCCTCCGTGCACCCCCACCCTTGACCCTTCACCCCCCTCATCCCACCCCCACCTTCCCCACACACACAAGGGGAGGGGAGGGGTGGGATGAGGGGGGTGAAGGGTCTTTGGCAGGGGTGCACCTCCCCGTTCCCTCCTTTATTCTCTTTTTGTAATTAAGAATTAAATAATTGTAAACAAAACAAATATATATAAATATTGAAAACATTAAAATCTTTATATTATTAAAACATTTTTCTTGAGGTATACATTCAACTTCTCCCCAGCATAAGTCATCAATTTCTTCCCAACATAAGACAAAGGTAGTTTCAACAGCAGCAGATATCTTCAGGTTTGGAATCTCTTTCTGTCAAAGGCAAGAGGACAAGAGGGGAGAGAAAATATTACACACACACACACACACACATACACACATACACACATACACACACACACACACACACATACACACACACACACACACACACACACACAAGGATATGAGGATATTGGGATACATACCTCTAAAAAATCGAGCTTTGTGTCCAAGTGGTCGAGTTGAAAATTTAGGGTACCACATGTTGACGGGAAATAACCACTCTTTGGAAAATCAAAATCGTCCCACTCCAAGCTTTGGTCTTCAAGGCTGCAAACAAAATAAGGAGAAATTACTATGTTGAAGTAAGCTTGACAAAACATCACACACACGCACACACACATACACACACATACACACACATACACATTCACACATACACATACACACACACATTCACAGATACATACACACACACACATACACACACGAACGCACACACAAACACATACACACATTCACAGATACATACACACACACACATACACACACACACACACACACACACACACACACATTCATAGATACATACACACAAGAACACACACATACACATACACACACACATTCACAGATACATACACACACACATACACACACGAACACACACAAACACATACACACACGAACACACACACACACACACACACACACACTAAGGCAGCGTCGTTTAACACAAATGTATTAATATTTAGTATCTTACCTTGCATATGAATCTTCCAAGAATGGTGAAACAGGCAAGTTGTTCAAGTTCATTTCGTTTTGCAACTCTTGAGATTCTGCAGTATTTTCATTCCAACCAGTTTGAAGTTCTGCCAGGATATTCGCATTGCTGTAAAGATAAAGGAATATTAAGTCATTTGTTGTATAATTAATCCCATACAAAGCTTTAAACACTTTAATTTTAAATGAAACTTACCTTGGTGAGTATTCTTCTTCTTTATCAGAGTAAAGGATGGAGTAGTAAGACATGTCGATCCCCAATGATCAAAATTGAATTGAACACGTTCTTTTATAATGAACAAAATGTATTTTCTTGAAATGACGACATGCAGTCATTTCGGGGAAGCCCTGAGCGTGTGTGAATAACAGGAAATAAGACAATGAAATCTTTCTGGGAAGTTATCCAAGTCATTGAAACAACGTCATTTCTCAAAAGCGAAGAATTAATAAAAAAAGGTTTGAGTATGGTGATGGAAGTTGGAGGAGAATTAAATTATTTCCCACGCATAAACAAATATTTGTAGGGTCGTTGTTTGAGTGGGTTATATTCACCAGATGATATTAAGAGTAAAAGGTTAAAAGGTCCATAAGGTCAGAAGGATCACAGGTGTTTAAGTGGTCTAATGAATAAGGATAGCATGTCAAAAGGTTAGAAGGTTCGTAAAGAACAGGGTGAGAGAAATATAGGTGTTTAGGGTCAATATGGAAGTGAATGGGTCAAAGATTAATCTGCCAGATGATATGTAGAAGAAGGATGATAGGTCTATAAGAGAAAACAAATATTTGTAGTGTTTGAGTGGTCTAATGAACAACATTAAGGATAGGTACTACAGACAAAAGGTTCATAAAGATGAGGGTGGGAGAAATAGAGGTGTTTATGATTTTTGAAAAAGACAAGGGGGTAAATGACATTAGATAGGGATTTCCCATGTTAAACGGAGGTGTCCCAGAAGCAACATTATTACACTACTAACCACTTTTGCACTTGTATTAGTGTGGAAAAACCACTTTTCGCACTTGTGTTAGTGTTGAAAAACCACTTTTCGCACTTGTGTTAGTGTTGAAAAACCACTTTTGCACTTGTATTAGTGTGGAAAAAACACTTTTTGCACTTGTGATAGTGTTGAAAAACCACTTTTCGCACTTGTGTTCGTGTTGAAAAACCACTTTTCGCACTTGTGTTGGTGCAGGAAACCACTTTTGCACTTGCATTAGTGTGGAAAAACCACTTTTCGCACTTGTGTTAGTGTTGAAAAACCACTTTTCGCACTTGTGCTAGTGTTGAAAGACCACTTTTCGCACTTGTGTTAGTGTTGAAAAACCACTTTTCGCACTTGTGTTAGTGTTGAAAAACCACTTTTCGCACTTGTGTTGGTGCAGGAAACCACTTTTGCACTTGTATTAGTGTGGAAAAAACACTTTTTGCACTTGTGATAGTGTTGAAAAACCACTTTTCGCACTTGTATTAGTGTTGAAAAACCACTTTTCGCACTTGTGTTGGTGGAGGAAACCACTTTTGCACTTGTATTAGTGTGGAAAAACCACTTTTCACACTTGTGTTAGTGTTGAAAAACCACTTTTCGCACTTGTGTTAGTGTTGAAAAAGCACTTTTCGCACTTGTTTTAGTGAAGGAAACCACTTTTCGCACTTGTGTTAGTGTTGAAAACCCACTTTTCGCACTTGTGTTAGTGTTGAAAATCCACTTTTCGCACTTGTGTTGGTGCAGGAAACCACTTTTGCACTTGTATTAGTGTGGAAAAAACACTTTTTGCACTTGTGATAGTGTTGAAAAACCACTTTTCGCACTTGTATTAGTGTTGAAAAACCACTTTTCGCACTTGTGTTGGTGGAGGAAACCACTTTTGCACTTGTATTAGTGTGGAAAAACCACTTTTCACACTTGTGTTAGTGTTGAAAAACCACTTTTCGCACTTGTGTTAGTGTTGAAAAAGCACTTTTCACACTTGTTTTAGTGAAGGAAACCACTTTTCACACTTGTGTTAGTGTTGAAAACCCACTTTTCGCACTTGTGTTAGTGTTGAAAATCCACTTTTCGCACTTGTGTTGGTGCAGGAAACCACTTTTGCACTTGTATTAGTGTGGAAAAAACACTTTTTGCACTTGTGATAGTGTTGAAAAACCACTTTTCGCACTTGTGTTAGTGTTGAAAAACCACTTTTCGCACTTGTGTTGGTGCAGGAAACCACTTTTGCACTTGTATTAGTGTGAAAAAACCACTTTTCGCACTTGTGAGAGTGTTGAAAAAACACTTTTTGCACTTGTGTTAGTGTTGAAAAACCACTTTTCGCACTTGTGTTAGTGTTGAAAAACCACTTTTCGCACTTGTGTTGGTGCAGGAAACCACTTTTGCCCTTGTATTGGTGTGGAAAAAGCACTTTTTGTACTTGTGATAGTGTTGAAAAAACACTTTTTGCACTTGTGTTAGTGTTGAAAAACCACTTTTCGCACTTGTGTTAGTGTTGAAAAACCACTTTTCGCACTTGTGTTGGTGCAGGAAACCACTTTTGCACTTGTATTAGTGTGGAAAAAACACTTTTTGCACTTGTGATAGTGTTGAAAAAATACTTTTTGCACTTGTGTTAGTGTTGAAAACCCACTTTTCGCACTTATGTTAGTGTTGAAAATCCACTTTTCGCACTTCTGTTGGTGCAGGAAACCACTTTTGCACTTGCATTAGTGTGGAAAAACCACTTTTCGCACTTGTGTTAGTGTTGAAAAACCACTTTTCGCACTTGTGCTAGTGTTGAAAGACCACTTTTCGCACTTGTGTTAGTGTTGAAAAACCACTTTTCGCACTTGTGTTAGTGTTGAAAAACCACTTTTCGCACTTGTGTTGGTGCAGGAAACCACTTTTGCACTTGTATTAGTGTGGAAAAAACACTTTTTGCACTTGTGATAGTGTTGAAAAACCACTTTTCGCACTTGTATTAGTGTTGAAAAACCACTTTTCGCACTTGTGTTGGTGGAGGAAACCACTTTTGCACTTGTATTAGTGTGGAAAAACCACTTTTCACACTTGTGTTAGTGTTGAAAAACCACTTTTCGCACTTGTGTTAGTGTTGAAAAAGCACTTTTCGCACTTGTTTTAGTGAAGGAAACCACTTTTCGCACTTGTGTTAGTGTTGAAAACCCACTTTTCGCACTTGTGTTAGTGTTGAAAATCCACTTTTCGCACTTGTGTTGGTGCAGGAAACCACTTTTGCACTTGTATTAGTGTGGAAAAAACACTTTTTGCACTTGTGATAGTGTTGAAAAACCACTTTTCGCACTTGTGTTAGTGTTGAAAAACCACTTTTCGCACTTGTGTTGGTGCAGGAAGCCACTTTTGCACTTGTATTAGTGTGGAAAAACCACTTTTCGCACTTGTATTAATGTTGAAAAACCACTTTTTGCACTTGTGTTAGTGTTGAAAAACCACTTTTCGCACTTGTGTTAGTGTTGAAAAACCACTTTTCGCACTTGTGTTGGTGCAGGAAACCACTTTTGCACTTGTATTACTGTGGAAAAAACACTTTTTGCACATGTGATAGTGTTGAAAAAACACTTTTTGCACTTGTGTTAGTGTTGAAAAACCACTTTTAGCACTTGTGTTAGTGTTGCAAAACCACTTTTCGCACTTGTGTTGGTGCAGGAACCACTTTTGCACTTGTATTAGTGTGGAAAAAACACTTTTTGCACTTGTGATAGTGTTGAAAAACCACTTTTCGCACTTGTGCTAGTGTTGAAAAACCACTTTTCGCACTTGTGTTAGTGTTGAAAAACCACTTTTTGCACTTGTGTTTGTGTTGAAAACCACTTTTTGCACTTGTGTTGGTGCAGGAAACCACTTTTACACTTGTATTAGTGTGGAAAAAACACTTTTTGCACTTGTGATAGTGTTGAAAAACCACTTTTCGCACTTGTGTTATTGTTGAAAAACCACTTTTCGCACTTGTGTTGGTGCAGGAAACCACTTTTGCACTTGTATTAGTGTGGAAAAAACACTTTTTGCACTTGTGATAGTGTTGAAAAACCACTTTTCGCACTTGTGTTAGTGTTGAAAAACCACTTTTCGCACTTGTGTTGGTGCAGGAAACCACTTTTGCACTTGTATTAGTGTGGAAAAACCACTTTTTGCACTTGTGTTAGTGTTAAACCACTTTTTGCACTTGTGTTAGTGTTGAAAAACCACTTTTCGCACTTGTGTTGGTGCAGGAAACCACTTCTGCACTTGTATTAGTGTGGAAAAAACACTTTTTGCACTTGTGATAGTGTTGAAAAAACTCTTTTTGCACTTGTGTTAGTGTTGAAAAACCACTTTCCGCACTTGTGTTGGTGCAGGAAACCACTTTTGCACTTGTATTAGTGTGGAAAAACCACTTTTCGCACTTGCGTTAGTGTTGAAAAATCACTTTTCGCACTTGTGTTAGTGTTGAAAAACCACTTTTCGCACTTGTGTTGGTGCAGGAAACCACTTTTGCACTTGTATTAGTGTGGAAAAAACACTTTTCGCACTTGTGTTAGTGTTGAAAAACCACTTTTCGCACTTGTGTTAGTGAAGGAAACCACTTTTCGCACTTGTGTTAGTGTTGAAAAACCACTTTTTGCACTTATGTTTGTGTTGAAAAACCACTTTTCGCACTTGTGTTGGTGCAGGAAACCACTTTTGCACTTGTATTAGTGTGGAAAAAACATTTTTTGCACTTGTGATAGTGTTGAAAAAACACTTTTTGCACTTGTGTTAGTGTTGAAAAACCACTTTTCGCACTTGTGTTAGTGTTGAAAAACCACTTTTCGCACTTGTGTTGGTGCAGGAAACCACTTTTGCACTTGTATTAGTGTGGAAAAAACACTTTTCGCACTTGTGTTAGTGTTGAAAAACCACTTTTCGCACTTGTGTTAGTGAAGGAAACCACTTTTCGCACTTGTGTTAGTGTTGAAAAACCACTTTTTGCACTTGTGTTAGTGTTGAAAAACCACTTTTCGCACTTGTGTTGGTGCAGGAAACCACTTTTGCACTTGTATTAGTGTGGAAAAAACACTTTTTGCACTTGTGATAGTGTTGAAAAAACACTTTTTGCACTTGTGTTAGTGTTGAAAAAACACTTTTCGCACTTGTGTTAGTGTTGAAAAACCACTTTTCGCACTTGTGTTGGTGCAGGAAACCACTTTTGCACTTGTATTAGTGTGGAAAAAACACTCTTTGCACTTGTGATAGTGTTGAAAAAACACTTTTTGCACTTGTGTTAGTGTTGAAAAACCACTTTTCGCACTTGTGTTAGTGTTGAAAAACAACTTTTCGCACTTGTGTTGGTGCAGGAAACCACTTTTGCACTTGTATTAGTGTGGAAAAACACTTTTTGCACTTGTGATAGTGTTTAAAAAACACTTTTTGCACTTGTGTTAACGTTGAAAAACCACTTTTCGCACTTGTGTTAGTGTTGAAAAACCACTTTTCGCACTTGTGTTGGTGCAGGAAACCACTTTTGCACTTGTATTAGTGTGGAAAAAACACTTTTTGCACTTGTGATAGTGTTGAAAAAACACTTTTTGCACTTGTGTTAGTGTTGAAAAACCACTTTCCGCACTTGTGTTGGTGCAGGAAACCACTTTTGCACTTGCATTAGTGTGGAAAAACCACTTTTCGCACTTGTGTTAGTGTTGAAAAACCACTTTTCGCACTTGTGCTAGTGTTGAAAGACCACTTTTCGCACTTGTGTTAGTGTTGAAAAACCACTTTTCGCACTTGTGTTAGTGTTGAAAAACCACTTTTCGCACTTGTGTTGGTGCAGGAAACCACTTTTGCACTTGTATTAGTGTGGAAAAAACACTTTTTGCACTTGTGATAGTGTTGAAAAACCACTTTTCGCACTTGTATTAGTGTTGAAAAAGCACTTTTCGCACTTGTGTTGGTGGAGGAAACCACTTTTGCACTTGTATTAGTGTGGAAAAAACACTTTTCACACTTGTGTTAGTGTTGAAAAACCACTTTTCGCACTTGTGTTAGTGTTGAAAAAGCACTTTTCGCACTTGTTTTAGTGAAGGAAACCACTTTTCGCACTTGTGTTAGTGTTGAAAACCCACTTTTCGCACTTGTGTTAGTGTTGAAAATCCACTTTTCGCACTTGTGTTGGTGCAGGAAACCACTTTTGCACTTGTATTAGTGTGGAAAAAACACTTTTTGCACTTGTGATAGTGTTGAAAAACCACTTTTCGCACTTGTGTTAGTGTTGAAAAACCACTTTTCGCACTTGTGTTGGTGCAGGAAACCACTTTTGCACTTGTATTAGTGTGAAAAAACCACTTTTCGCACTTGTGTTAGTGTTGACAAGCCACTTTTCGCACTTGTGTTAGTGTTGAAAAAAGACTTTTTGCACTTGTGTTGGTGCAGGAAACCACTTTTGCACTTGTATTCGTGTGGAAAAAACACTTTTTGCACTTGTGATAGTGTTGAAAAACCACTTTTCGCACTTGTGTTAGTGTTGAAAAACCGCTTTTCGCACTTGTGTTAGTGTTGAAAAACCACTTTTCGCACTTGTGTTAGTGTTGAAAAACCACTTTTCGCACTTGTGTTGGTGCAGGAAACCACGTTTGCACTTGTATTAGTGTGGAAAAAACCACTTTTCGCACTTGTGTTATTGTTGAAAAACCACTTTTCGCACTTGTGTTAGTGTTGAAAAAGCACTTTTCGCACTTGTGTTAGTGAAGGAAACCACTTTTCGCACTTGTGTTAGTGTTGAAAACCCACTTTTCGCACTTGTGTTAGTGTTGAAAACCCACTTTTCGCACTTGTGTTGGTGCAGGAAACCACTTTTGCACTTGTATTAGTGTGGAAAAAACACTTTTTGCACTTGTGATAGTGTTGAAAAACCACTTTTCGCACTTGTGTTAGTGTTGAAAAACCACTTTTCGCACTTGTGTTGGTGCAGGAAGCCACTTTTGCACTTGTATTAGTGTGGAAAAACCACTTTTCGCACTTGTATTAGTGTTGAAAAACCACTTTTCGCACTTGTGTTAGTGTTGAAAAACCACTTTTCGCACTTGTGTTAGTGTTGAAAAACCACTTTTCGCACTTGTGTTGGTGCAGGAAACCACTTTTGCACTTGTATTACTGTGGAAAAAACACTTTTTGCACATGTGATAGTGTTGAAAAAACACTTTTTGCACTTGTGTTAGTGTTGAAAAACCACTTTTAGCACTTGTGTTAGTGTTGAAAAACCACTTTTCGCACTTGTGTTGGTGCAGGAACCACTTTTGCACTTGTATTAGTGTGGAAAAAACACTTTTTGCACTTGTGATAGTGTTGAAAAACCACTTTTCGCACTTGTGCTAGTGTTGAAAAACCACTTTTCGCACTTGTGTTAGTGTTGAAAAACCACTTTTTGCACTTGTGTTTGTGTTGAAAACCACATTTTGCACTTGTGTTGGTGCAGGAAACCACTTTTACACTTGTATTAGTGTGGAAAAAACACTTTTTGCACTTGTGATAGTGTTGAAAAACCACTTTTCGCACTTGTGTTATTGTTGAAAAACCACTTTTCGCACTTGTGTTGGTGCAGGAAACCACTTTTGCACTTGTATTAGTGTGGAAAAAACACTTTTTGCACTTGTGATAGTGTTGAAAAACCACTTTTCGCACTTGTGTTAGTGTTGAAAAACCACTTTTCGCACTTGTGTTGGTGCAGGAAACCACTTTTGCACTTGTATTAGTGTGGAAAAACCACTTTTCGCACTTGTGTTAGTGTTGAAAAACCACTTTTTGCACTTGTGTTAGTGTTGAAAAACCACATTTCGCACTTGTGTTGGTGCAGGAAACCACTTTTGCACTTGTATTAGTGTGGAAAAAACACTTTTTGCACTTGTGATAGTGTTGAAAAAACACTTTTTGCACTTGTGTTAGTGTTAAAAAACCACTTTCCGCACTTGTGTTGGTGCAGGAAACCACTTTTGCACTTGTATTAGTGTGGAAAAAACACTTTTCGCACTTGTGTTAGTGTTGAAAAATCACTTTTCGCACTTGTGTTAGTGTTGAAAAACCACTTTTCGCACTTGTGTTGGTGCAGGAAACCACTTTTGCACTTGTATTAGTGTGGAAAAAACACTTTTCGCACTTGTGTTAGTGTTGAAAAACCACTTTTCGCACTTGTGTTAGTGAAGGAAACCACTTTTCACACTTGTGTTAGTGTTGAAAAACCACTTTTTGCACTTATGTTTGTGTTGAAAAACCACTTTTCGCACTTGTGTTGGTGCAGGAAACCACTTTTGCACTTGTATTAGTGTGGAAAAAACATTTTTTGCACTTGTGATAGTGTTGAAAAAACACTTTTTGCACTTGTGTTAGTGTTGAAAAACCACTTTTCGCACTTGTGTTAGTGTTGAAAAACCACTTTTCGCACTTGTGTTGGTGCAGGAAACCACTTTTGCACTTGTATTAGTGTGGAAAAAACACTTTTCGCACTTGTGTTAGTGTTGAAAAACCACTTTTCGCACTTGTGTTAGTGAAGGAAACCACTTTTCGCACTTGTGTTAGTGTTGAAAAACCACTTTTCGCACTTGTGTTAGTGTTGAAAAACCACTTTTCGCACTTGTGTTGGTGCAGGAAACCACTTTTGCACTTGTATTAGTGTGGAAAAACCACTTTTCGCACTTGTGTTAGTGTTGAAAAACCACTTTTTGCACTTGTGTTAGTGTTGAAAAACCACTTTTCGCACTTGTGTTGGTGCAGGAAACCACTTTTGCACTTGTATTAGTGTGGAAAAAACACTTTTTGCACTTGTGATAGTGTTGAAAAAACACTTTTTGCACTTGTGTTAGTGTTAAAAAACCACTTTCCGCACTTGTGTTGGTGCAGGAAACCACTTTTGCACTTGTATTAGTGTGGAAAAACCACTTTTCGCACTTGTGTTAGTGTTGAAAAATCACTTTTCGCACTTGTGTTAGTGTTGAAAAACCACTTTTCGCACTTGTGTTGGTGCAGGAAACCACTTTTGCACTTGTATTAGTGTGGAAAAAACACTTTTCGCACTTGTGTTAGTGTTGAAAAACCACTTTTCGCACTTGTGTTAGTGAAGGAAACCACTTTTCGCACTTGTGTTAGTGTTGAAAAACCACTTTTTGCACTTATGTTTGTGTTGAAAAACCACTTTTCGCACTTGTGTTGGTGCAGGAAACCACTTTTGCACTTGTATTAGTGTGGAAAAAACATTTTTTGCACTTGTGATAGTGTTGAAAAAACACTTTTTGCACTTGTGTTAGTGTTGAAAAACCACTTTTCGCACTTGTGTTAGTGTTGAAAAACCACTTTTCGCACTTGTGTTGGTGCAGGAAACCACTTTTGCACTTGTATTAGTGTGGAAAAAACACTTTTCGCACTTGTGTTTGTGTTGAAAAACCACTTTTCGCACTTGTGTTAGTGAAGGAAACCACTTTTCGCACTTGTGTTAGTGTTGAAAAACCACTTTTTGCACTTGTGTTAGTGTTGAAAAACCACTTTTCGCACTTGTGTTGGTGCAGGAAACCAACTTTGCACTTGTATTAGTGTGGAAAAAACACTTTTTGCACTTGTGATAGTGTTGAAAAAACACTTTTTGCACTTGTGTTAGTGTTGAAAAACCACTTTTCGCACTTGTGTTAGTGTTGAAAAACCACTTTTCGCACTTGTGTTGGTGCAGGAAACCACTTTTGCACTTGTATTAGTGTGGAAAAAACATTTTTTGCACTTGTGATAGTGTTGAAAAAACACTTTTTGCACTTGTGTTAGTGTTGAAAAACCACTTTTCGCACTTGTGTTAGTGTTGAAAAACCACTTTTCGCACTTGTGTTGGTGCAGGAAACCACTTTTGCACTTGTATTAGTGTGGAAAAAACACTTTTTGCACTTGTGTTAGTGTTGAAAAACCACTTTTCGCACTTGTGTTAGTGAAGGAAACCACTTTTCGCACTTGTGTTAGTGTTGAAAAACCACTTTTTGCACTTGTGTTAGTGTTGAAAAACCACTTTTCGCACTTGTGTTGGTGCAGGAAACCACTTTTGCACTTGTATTAGTGTGGAAAAAACACTTTTTGCACTTGTGATAGTGTTGAAAAAACACTTTTTGCACTTGTGTTAGTGTTGAAAAACCACTTTTCGCACTTGTGTTAGTGTTGAAAACCCACTTTTCGCACTTGTGTTGGTGCAGGAAACCACTTTTGCACTTGTGTTAGTGTGGAAAAAACACTCTTTGCACTTGTGATAGTGTTGAAAAAACACTTTTTGCACTTGTGTTAGTGTTGAAAAACCACTTTTCGCACTTGTGTTAGTGTTGAAAAACAACTTTTCGCACTTGTGTTGGTGCAGGAAACCACTTTTGCACTTGTATTAGTGTGGAAAAAACACTTTTTGCACTTGTGATAGTGTTTAAAAAACACTTTTTGCACTTGTGTTAGTGTTGAAAAACCACTTTTCGCACTTGTGTTAGTGTTGAAAAACCACTTTTCGCACTTGTGTTGGTGCAGGAAACCACTTTTGAACTTGTATTAGTGTGGAAAAAACACTTTTTGCACTTGTGATAGTGTTGAAAAAACACTTTTTGCACTTGTGTTAGTGTTGAAAAACCACTTTCCGCACTTGTGTTGGTGCAGGAAACCACTTTTGCACTTGTATTAGTGTGGAAAAACCACTTTTCGCACTTGTGTTAGTGTTGAAAAATCACTTTTCGCACTTGTGTTAGTGTTGAAAAACCACTTTTCGCACTTGTGTTGGTGCAGGAAACCACTTTTGCACTTGTATTAGTGTGGAAAAAACACTTTTCGCACTTGTGTTAGTGTTTAAAAACCACTTTTTGCACTTGTGTTAGTGAAGGAAACCACTTTTCGCACTTGTGTTAGTGTTGAAAAACCACTTTTTGCACTTATGTTTGTGTTGAAAAACCACTTTTCGCACTTGTGTTGGTGCAGGAAACCACTTTTGCACTTGTATTAGTGTGGAAAAAACATTTTTTGCACTTGTGATAGTGTTGAAAAACCACTTTTCGCACTTGTGCTAGTGTTGAAAGACCACTTTTCGCACTTGTGTTAGTGTTGAAAAACCACTTTTCGCACTTGTGTTAGTGTTGAAAAACCACTTTTCGCACTTGTGTTGGTGCAGGAAACCACTTTTGCACTTGTATTAGTGTGGAAAAAACACTTTTTGCACTTGTGATAGTGTTGAAAAAACCACTTTTCACACTTGTATTAGTGTTGAAAAACCACTTTTCGCACTTGTGTTGGTGGAGGAAACCACTTTTGCACTTGTATTAGTGTGGAAAAACCACTTTTCACACTTGTGTTAGTGTTGAAAAACCACTTTTCGCACTTGTGTTAGTGTTGAAAAAGCACTTTTCGCACTTGTTTTAGTGAAGGAAACCACTTTTCGCACTTGTGTTAGTGTTGAAAACCCACTTTTCGCACTTGTGTTAGTGTTGAAAATCCACTTTTCGCACTTGTGTTGGTGCAGGAAACCACTTTTGCACTTGTATTAGTGTGGAAAAAACACTTTTCGCACTTGTGTTAGTGTTTAAAAACCACTTTTCGCACTTGTGTTAGTGAAGGAAACCACTTTTCGCACTTGTGTTAGTGTTGAAAAACCACTTTTTGCACTTATGTTTGTGTTGAAAAACCACTTTTCGCACTTGTGTTGGTGCAGGAAACCACTTTTGCACTTGTATTAGTGTGGAAAAAACATTTTTTGCACTTGTGATAGTGTTGAAAAACCACTTTTCGCACTTGTGCTAGTGTTGAAAGACCACTTTTCGCACTTGTGTTAGTGTTGAAAAACCACTTTTCGCACTTGTGTTAGTGTTGAAAAACCACTTTTCGCACTTGTGTTGGTGCAGGAAACCACTTTTGCACTTGTATTAGTGTGGAAAAAACACTTTTTGCACTTGTGATAGTGTTGAAAAACCACTTTTCGCACTTGTATTAGTGTTGAAAAACCACTTTTCGCACTTGTGTTGGTGGAGGAAACCACTTTTGCACTTGTATTAGTGTGGAAAAACCACTTTTCACACTTGTGTTAGTGTTGAAAAACCACTTTTCGCACTTGTGTTAGTGTTGAAAAAGCACTTTTCGCACTTGTTTTAGTGAAGGAAACCACTTTTCGCACTTGTGTTAGTGTTGAAAACCCACTTTTCGCACTTGTGTTAGAGTTGAAAATCCACTTTTCGCACTTGTGTTGGTGCAGGAAACCACTTTTGCACTTGTATTAGTGTGGAAAAAACACTTTTTGCACTTGTGATAATGTTGAAAAACCACTTTTCGCACTTGTGTTAGTGTTGAAAAACCACTTTTCGCACTTGTGTTGGTGCAGGAAACCACTTTTGCACTTGTATTAGTGTGAAAAAACCACTTTTCGCACTTGTGTTAGTGTTGAAAAGCCACTTTTCGCACTTGTGTTAGTGTTGAAAAAAGACTTTTTGCACTTGTGTTGGTGCAGGAAACCACTTTTGCACTTGTATTAGTGTGGAAAAAACACTTTTTGCACTTGTGATAGTGTTGAAAAACCACTTTTCGCACTTGTGTTAGTGTTGAAAAACCACTTTTCGCACTTGTGTTAGTGTTGAAAAACCACTTTTCGCACTTGTGTTAGTGTTGAAAAACCACTTTTCGCACTTGTGTTGGTGCAGGAAACCACGTTTGCACTTGTATTAGTGTGGAAAAAACCACTTTTCGCACTTGTGTTATTGTTGAAAAACCACTTTTCGCACTTGTGTTAGTGTTGAAAAAGCACTTTTCGCACTTGTGTTAGTGAAGGAAACCACTTTTCGCACTTGTGTTAGTGTTGAAAACCCACTTTTCGCACTTGTGTTAGTGTTGAAAACCCACTTTTCGCACTTGTGTTGGTGCAGGAAACCACTTTTGCACTTGTATTAGTGTGGAAAAAAACACTTTTTGCACTTGTGATAGTGTTGAAAAACCACTTTTCGCACTTGTGTTAGTGTTGAAAAACCACTTTTCGCACTTGTGTTGGTGCAGGAAGCCACTTTTGCACTTGTATTAGTGTGGAAAAACCACTTTTCGCACTTGTATTAGTGTTGAAAAACCACTTTTCGCACTTGTGTTAGTGTTGAAAAACCACTTTTCGCACTTGTGTTAGTGTTGAAAAACCACTTTTCGCACTTGTGTTGGTGCAGGAAACCACTTTTGCACTTGTATTACTGTGGAAAAAACACTTTTTGCACATGTGATAGTGTTGAAAAAACACTTTTTGCACTTGTGTTAGTGTTGAAAAACCACTTTTAGCACTTGTGTTAGTGTCGAAAAACCACTTTTAGCACTTGTGTTAGTGTTGAAAAACCACTTTTCGCACTTGTGTTGGTGCAGGAAACCACTTTTGCACTTGTATTAGTGTGGAAAAAACACTTTTTGCACTTGTGTTAGTGTTGAAAAACCACTTTTCGCACTTGTGTTAGTGAAGGAAACCACTTTTCGCACTTGTGTTAGTGTTGAAAAACCACTTTTTGCACTTGTGTTAGTGTTGAAAAACCACTTTTCGCACTTGTGTTGGTGCAGGAAACCACTTTTGCACTTGTATTAGTGTGGAAAAAACACTTTTTGCACTTGTGATAGTGTTGAAAATACACTTTTTGCACTTGTGTTAGTGTTGAAAAACCACTTTTCGCACTTGTGTTAGTGTTGAAAAACCACTTTTCGCACTTGTGTTGGTGCAGGAAACCACTTTTGCACTTGTATTAGTGTGGAAAAAACACTCTTTGCACTTGTGATAGTGTTGAAAAAACACTTTTTGCACTTGTGTTAGTGTTGAAAAACCACTTTTCGCACTTGTGTTGGTGCAGGAAACCACTTTTGCACTTGTATTAGTGTGGAAAAAACACTTTTCGCACTTGTGTTAGTGTTGAAACCCACTTTTCGCACTTGTGTTAGTGTTGAAAAACCACTTTTCGCACTTGTGTTAGTGTTGAAAAACCACTTTTCGCACTTGTGTTGGTGCAGGAAACCACGTTTGCACTTGTATTAGTGTGGAAAAAACCACTTTTCGCACTTGTGTTATTGTTGAAAAACCACTTTTCGCACTTGTGTTAGTGTTGAAAAAGCACTTTTCGCACTTGTGTTAGTGAAGGAAACCACTTTTCGCACTTGTGTTAGTGTTGAAAACCCACTTTTCGCACTTGTGTTAGTGTTGAAAACCCACTTTTCGCACTTGTGTTGGTGCAGGAAACCACTTTTGCACTTGTATTAGTGTGGAAAAAACACTTTTTGCACTTGTGATAGTGTTGAAAAACCACTTTTCGCACTTGTGTTAGTGTTGAAAAACCACTTTTCGCACTTGTGTTGGTGCAGGAAGCCACTTTTGCACTTGTATTAGTGTGGAAAAAACCACTTTTCGCACTTGTATTAGTGTTGAAAAACCACTTTTCGCACTTGTGTTAGTGTTGAAAAACCACTTTTCGCACTTGTGTTAGTGTTGAAAAACCACTTTTCGCACTTGTGTTGGTGCAGGAAACCACTTTTGCACTTGTATTACTGTGGAAAAAACACTTTTTGCACATGTGATAGTGTTGAAAAAACACTTTTTGCACTTGTGTTAGTGTTGAAAAACCACTTTTAGCACTTGTGTTAGTGTCGAAAAACCACTTTTAGCACTTGTGTTAGTGTTGAAAAACCACTTTTCACACTTGTGTTGGTGCAGGAAACCACTTTTGGACTTGTATTAGTGTGGAAAAAACACTTTTTGCACTTGTGTTAGTGTTGAAAAACCACTTTTCGCACTTGTGTTAGTGAAGGAAACCACTTTTCGCACTTGTGTTAGTGTTGAAAAACCACTTTTTGCACTTGTGTTAGTGTTGAAAAACCACTTTTCGCACTTGTGTTGGTGCAGGAAACCACTTTTGCACTTGTATTAGTGTGGAAAAAACACTTTTTGCACTTGTGATAGTGTTGAAAATACACTTTTTGCACTTGTGTTAGTGTTGAAAAACCACTTTTCGCACTTGTGTTAGTGTTGAAAAACCACTTTTCGCACTTGTGTTGGTGCAGGAAACCACTTTTGCACTTGTATTAGTGTGGAAAAAACACTCTTTGCACTTGTGATAGTGTTGAAAAAACACTTTTTGCACTTGTGTTAGTGTTGAAAAACCACTTTTCGCACTTGTGTTGGTGCAGGAAACCACTTTTGCACTTGTATTAGTGTGGAAAAAACACTTTTCGCACTTGTGTTAGTGTTGAAAAACCACTTTTCGCACTTGTGTTAGTGAAGGAAACCACTTTTCGCACTTGTGTTAGTGTTGAAAAACCACTTTTCGCACTTGTGTTAGTGTTGAAAAACCACTTTTCGCACTTGTGTTGGTGCAGGAAACCACTTTTGCACTTGTATTAGTGTGGAAAAACCACTTTTCGCACTTGTGTTAGTGTTGAAAAACCACTTTTCGCACTTGTGTTAGTGTTGAAAAACCACTTTTCGCACTTGTGTTGGTGCAGGAAACCACTTTTGCACTTGTATTAGTGTGGAAAAAACACTTTTTGCACTTGTGATAGTGTTGAAAAAACACTTTTTGCACTTGTGTTAGTGTTAAAAAACCATTTTCCGCACTTGTGTTGGTGCAGGAAACCACTTTTGCACTTGTATTAGTGTGGAAAAACCACTTTTCGCACTTGTGTTAGTGTTGAAAAATCACTTTTCGCACTTGTGTTAGTGTTGAAAAACCACTTTTCGCACTTGTGTTGGTGCAGGAAACCACTTTTGCACTTGTATTAGTGTGGAAAAAACACTTTTCGCACTTGTGTTAGTGTTGAAAAACCACTTTTCGCACTTGTGTTAGTGAAGGAAACCACTTTTCGCACTTGTGTTAGTGTTGAAAAACCACTTTTTGCACTTATGTTTGTGTTGAAAAACCACTTTTCGCACTTGTGTTGGTGCAGGAAACCACTTTTGCACTTGTATTAGTGTGGAAAAAACATTTTTTGCACTTGTGATAGTGTTGAAAAAACACTTTTTGCACTTGTGTTAGTGTTGAAAAACCACTTTTCGCACTTGTGTTAGTGTTGAAAAACCACTTTTCGCACTTGTGTTGGTGCAGGAAACCACTTTTGCACTTGTATTAGTGTGGAAAAAACACTTTTCGCACTTGTGTTTGTGTTGAAAAACCACTTTTCGCACTTGTGTTAGTGAAGGAAACCACTTTTCGCACTTGTGATAGTGTTGAAAAAACACTTTTTGCACTTGTGTTAGTGTTGAAAAACCACTTTTCGCACTTGTGTTAGTGTTGAAAAACCACTTTTCGCACTTGTGTTGGTGCAGGAAACCACTTTTGCACTTGTATTAGTGTGGAAAAAACATTTTTTGCACTTGTGATAGTGTTGAAAAAACACTTTTTGCACTTGTGTTAGTGTTGAAAAACCACTTTTCGCACTTGTGTTAGTGTTGAAAAACCACTTTTCGCACTTGTGTTGGTGCAGGAAACCACTTTTGCACTTGTATTAGTGTGGAAAAAACACTTTTTGCACTTGTGTTAGTGTTGAAAAACCACTTTTCGCACTTGTGTTAGTGAAGGAAACCACTTTTCGCACTTGTGTTAGTGTTGAAAAACCACTTTTTGCACTTGTGTTAGTGTTGAAAAACCACTTTTCGCACTTGTGTTGGTGCAGGAAACCACTTTTGCACTTGTATTAGTGTGGAAAAAACACTTTTTGCACTTGTGATAGTGTTGAAAAAACACTTTTTGCACTTGTGTTAGTGTTGAAAAACCACTTTTCGCACTTGTGTTGGTGCAGGAAACCACTTTTGCACTTGTATTAGTGTGGAAAAAACACTCTTTGCACTTGTGATAGTGTTGAAAAAACACTTTTTGCACTTGTGTTAGTGTTGAAAAACCACTTTTCGCACTTGTGTTAGTGTTGAAAAACAACTTTTCGCACTTGTGTTGGTGCAGGAAACCACTTTTGCACTTGTATTAGTGTGGAAAAAACACTTTTTGCACTTGTGATAGTGTTTAAAAAACACTTTTTGCACTTGTGTTAGTGTTGAAAAACCACTTTTCGCACTTGTGTTAGTGTTGAAAAACCACTTTTCGCACTTGTGTTGGTGCAGGAAACCACTTTTGCACTTGTATTAGTGTGGAAAAAACACTTTTTGCACTTGTGATAGTGTTGAAAAAACACTTTTTGCACTTGTGTTAGTGTTGAAAAACCACTTTCCGCACTTGTGTTGGTGCAGGAAACCACTTTTGCACTTGTATTAGTGTGGAAAAACCACTTTTCGCACTTGTGTTAGTGTTGAAAAATCCCTTTTCGCACTTGTGTTAGTGTTGAAAAACCACTTTTCGCACTTGTGTTGGTGCAGGAAACCACTTTTGCACTTGTATTAGTGTGGAAAAAACACTTTTCGCACTTGTGTTAGTGTTTAAAAACCACTTTTCGCACTTGTGTTAGTGAAGGAAACCACTTTTCGCACTTGTGTTAGTGTTGAAAAACCACTTTTTGCACTTATGTTTGTGTTGAAAAACCACTTTTCGCACTTGTGTTGGTGCAGGAAACCACTTTTGCACTTGTATTAGTGTGGAAAAAACATTTTTTGCACTTGTGATAGTGTTGAAAAACCACTTTTCGCACTTGTGCTAGTGTTGAAAGACCACTTTTCGCACTTGTGTTAGTGTTGAAAAACCACTTTTCGCACTTGTGTTAGTGTTGAAAAACCACTTTTCGCACTTGTGTTGGTGCAGGAAACCACTTTTGCACTTGTATTAGTGTGGAAAAAACACTTTTTGCACTTGTGATAGTGTTGAAAAACCACTTTTCGCACTTGTATTAGTGTTGAAAAACCACTTTTCGCACTTGTGTTGGTGGAGGAAACCACTTTTGCACTTGTATTAGTGTGGAAAAACCACTTTTCACACTTGTGTTAGTGTTGAAAAACCACTTTTCGCACTTGTGTTAGTGTTGAAAAAGCACTTTTCGCACTTGTTTTAGTGAAGGAAACCACTTTTCGCACTTGTGTTAGTGTTGAAAACCCACTTTTCGCACTTGTGTTAGTGTTGAAAATCCACTTTTCGCACTTGTGTTGGTGCAGGAAACCACTTTTGCACTTGTATTAGTGTGGAAAAAACACTTTTCGCATTAGTGTTAGTGTTTAAAAACCACTTTTCGCACTTGTGTTAGTGAAGGAAACCACTTTTCGCACTTGTGTTAGTGTTGAAAAACCACTTTTTGCACTTATGTTTGTGTTGAAAAACCACTTTTCGCACTTGTGTTGGTGCAGGAAACCACTTTTGCACTTGTATTAGTGTGGAAAAAACATTTTTTGCACTTGTGATAGTGTTGAAAAACCACTTTTCGCACTTGTGCTAGTGTTGAAAGACCACTTTTCGCACTTGTGTTAGTGTTGAAAAACCACTTTTCGCACTTGTGTTAGTGTTGAAAAACCACTTTTCGCACTTGTGTTGGTGTTGAAAAACCACTTTTCGCACTTGTGTTGGTGGAGGAAACCACTTTTGCACTTGTATTAGTGTGGAAAAACCACTTTTCACACTTGTGTTAGTGTTGAAAAACCACTTTTCGCACTTGTGTTAGTGTTGAAAAAGCACTTTTCGCACTTGTTTTAGTGAAGGAAACCACTTTTCGCACTTGTGTTAGTGTTGAAAACCCACTTTTCGCACTTGTGTTAGAGTTGAAAATCCACTTTTCGCACTTGTGTTGGTGCAGGAAACCACTTTTGCACTTGTATTAGTGTGGAAAAAACACTTTTTGCACTTGTGATAGTGTTGAAAAACCACTTTTCGCACTTGTGTTAGTGTTGAAAAACCACTTTTCGCACTTGTGTTGGTGCAGGAAACCACTTTTGCACTTGTATTAGTGTGAAAAAACCACTTTTCGCACTTGTGTTAGTGTTGAAAAGCCACTTTTCGCACTTGTGTTAGTGTTGAAAAAAGACTTTTTGCACTTGTGTTGGTGCAGGAAACCACTTTTGCACTTGTATTAGTGTGGAAAAAACACTTTTTGCACTTGTGATAGTGTTGAAAAACCACTTTTCGCACTTGTGTTAGTGTTGAAAAACCACTTTTCGCACTTGTGTTAGTGTTGAAAAACCACTTTTCGTACTTGTGTTAGTTTTGAAAAACCACTTTTCGCACTTGTGTTGTTGCAGGAAACCACGTTTGCACTTGTATTAGTGTGGAAAAAACCACTTTTCGCACTTGTGTTATTGTTGAAAAACCACTTTTCGCACTTGTGTTAGTGTTGAAAAAGCACTTTTCGCACTTGTGTTAGTGAAGGAAACCACTTTTCGCACTTGTGTTAGTGTTGAAAACCCACTTTTCGCACTTGTGTTAGTGTTGAAAACCCACTTTTCGCACTTGTGTTGGTGCAGGAAACCACTTTTGCACTTGTATTAGTGTGGAAAAAACACTTTTTGCACTTGTGATAGTGTTGAAAAACCACTTTTCGCACTTGTGTTAGTGTTGAAAAACCACTTTTCGCACTTGTGTTGGTGCAGGAAGCCACTTTTGCACTTGTATTAGTGTGGAAAAACCACTTTTCGCACTTGTATTAGTGTTGAAAAACCACTTTTCGCACTTGTGTTAGTGTTGAAAAACCACTTTTCGCACTTGTGTTAGTGTTGAAAAACCACTTTTCGCACTTGTGTTGGTGCAGGAAACCACTTTTGCACTTGTATTACTGTGGAAAAAACACTTTTTGCACATGTGATAGTGTTGAAAAAACACTTTTTGCACTTGTGTTAGTGTTGAAAAACCACTTTTAGCACTTGTGTTAGTGTTGAAAAACCACTTTTCGCACTTGTGTTAGTGTTGAAAAACCACTTTTCGCACTTGTGTTGGTGCAGGAAACCACTTTTGCACTTGTATTAGTGTGGAAAAAACACTTTTTGCACTTGTGTTAGTGTTGAAAAACCACTTTTCGCACTTGTGTTAGTGAAGGAAACCACTTTTCGCACTTGTGTTAGTGTTGAAAAACCACTTTTTGCACTTGTGTTAGTGTTGAAAAACCACTTTTCGCACTTGTGTTGGTGCAGGAAACCACTTTTGCACTTGTATTAGTGTGGAAAAAACACTTTTTGCACTTGTGATAGTGTTGAAAAAACACTTTTTGCACTTGTGTTAGTGTTGAAAAACCACTTTTCGCACTTGTGTTAGTGTTGAAAAACCACTTTTCGCACTTGTGTTGGTGCAGGAAACCACTTTTGCACTTGTATTAGTGTGGAAAAAACACTCTTTGCACTTGTGATAGTGTTGAAAAAACACTTTTTGCACTTGTGTTAGTGTTGAAAAACCACTTTTCGCACTTGTGTTAGTGTTGAAAAACAACTTTTCGCACTTGTGTTGGTGCAGGAAACCACTTTTGCACTTGTATTAGTGTGGAAAAAACACTTTTTGCACTTGTGATAGTGTTTAAAAAACACTTTTTGCACTTGTGTTAGTGTTGAAAAACCACTTTTCGCACTTGTGTTAGTGTTGAAAAACCACTTTTCGCACTTGTGTTGGTGCAGCAAACCACTTTTGCACTTGTATTAGTGTGGAAAAAACACTTTTTGCACTTGTGATAGTGTTGAAAAAACACTTTTTGCACTTGTGTTAGTGTTGAAAAACCACTTTCCGCACTTGTGTTGGTGCAGGAAACCACTTTTGCACTTGTATTAGTGTGGAAAAACCACTTTTCGCACTTGTGTTAGTGTTGAAAAATCACTTTTCGCACTTGTGTTAGTGTTGAAAAACCACTTTTCGCACTTGTGTTGGTGCAGGAAACCACTTTTGCACTTGTATTAGTGTGGAAAAAACACTTTACGCACTTGTGTTAGTGTTTAAAAACCACTTTTCGCACTTGTGTTAGTGAAGGAAACCACTTTTCGCACTTGTGTTAGTGTTGAAAAACCACTTTTTGCACTTATGTTTGTGTTGAAAAACCACTTTTCGCACTTGTGTTGGTGCAGGAAACCACTTTTGCACTTGTATTAGTGTGGAAAAAACATTTTTTGCACTTGTGATAGTGTTGAAAAACCACTTTTCGCACTTGTGCTAGTGTTGAAAGACCACTTTTTGCACTTGTGTTAGTGTTGAAAAACCACTTTTCGCACTTGTGTTAGTGTTGAAAAACCACTTTTCGCACTTGTGTTGGTGCAAGAAACCACTTTTGCACTTGTATTAGTGTGGAAAAAACACTTTTTGCACTTGTGATAGTGTTGAAAAACCACTTTTCGCACTTGTATTAGTGTTGAAAAACCACTTTTCGCACTTGTGTTGGTGGAGGAAACCACTTTTGCACTTGTATTAGTGTGGAAAAACCACTTTTCACACTTGTGTTAGTGTTGAAAAACCACTTTTCGCACTTGTGTTAGTGTTGAAAAAGCACTTTTCGCACTTGTTTTAGTGAAGGAAACCACTTTTCGCACTTGTGTTAGTGTTGAAAACCCACTTTTCGCACTTGTGTTAGTGTTGAAAATCCACTTTTCGCACTTGTGTTGGTGCAGGAAACCACTTTTGCACTTGTATTAGTGTGGAAAAACACTTTTCGCACTTGTGTTAGTGTTTAAAAACCACTTTTCGCACTTGTGTTAGTGAAGGAAACCACTTTTCGCACTTGTGTTAGTGTTGAAAAACCACTTTTTGCACTTATGTTTGTGTTTAAAAACCACTTTTCGCACTTGTGTTGGTGCAGGAAACCACTTTTGCACTTGTATTAGTGTGGAAAAAACACTTTTTGCACTTGTGATAGTGTTGAAAAACCACTTTTCGCACTTGTGTTAGTGTTGAAAAACCACTTTTCGCACTTGTGTTGGTGCAGGAAACCACTTTTGCACTTGTATTAGTGTGAAAAAACCACTTTTCGCACTTGTGTTAGTGTTGAAAAGCCACTTTTCGCACTTGTGTTAGTGTTGAAAAAAGACTTTTTGCACTTGTGTTGGTGCAGGAAACCACTTTTGCACTTGTATTAGTGTGGAAAAAACACTTTTTGCACTTGTGATAGTGTTGAAAAACCACTTTTCGCACTTGTGTTAGTGTTGAAAAACCACTTTTCGCACTTGTGTTAGTGTTGAAAAACCACTTTTCGCACTTGTGTTAGTGTTGAAAAACCACTTTTCGCACTTGTGTTGTTGCAGGAAACCACGTTTGCACTTGTATTAGTGTGGAAAAAACCACTTTTCGCACTTGTGTTATTGTTGAAAAACCACTTTTCGCACTTGTGTTAGTGTTGAAAAAGCACTTTTCGCACTTGTGTTAGTGAAGGAAACCACTTTTCGCACTTGTGTTAGTGTTGAAAACCCACTTTTCGCACTTGTGTTAGTGTTGAAAACCCACTTTTCGCACTTGTGTTGGTGCAGGAAACCACTTTTGCACTTGTATTAGTGTGGAAAAAACACTTTTTGCACTTGTGATAGTGTTGAAAAACCACTTTTCGCACTTGTGTTAGTGTTGAAAAACCACTTTTCGCACTTGTGTTGGTGCAGGAAGCCACTTTTGCACTTGTATTAGTGTGGAAAAACCACTTTTCGCACTTGTATTAGTGTTGAAAAACCACTTTTCGCACTTGTGTTAGTGTTGAAAAACCACTTTTCGCACTTGTGTTAGTGTTGAAAAACCACTTTTCGCACTTGTGTTGGTGCAGGAAACCACTTTTGCACTTGTATTACTGTGGAAAAAACACTTTTTGCACATGTGATAGTGTTGAAAAAACACTTTTTGCACTTGTGTTAGTGTTGAAAAACCACTTTTAGCACTTGTGTTAGTGTTGAAAAACCACTTTTCGCACTTGTGTTAGTGTTGAAAAACCACTTTTCGCACTTGTGTTGGTGCAGGAAACCACTTTTGCACTTGTATTAGTGTGGAAAAAACACTTTTTGCACTTGTGTTAGTGTTGAAAAACCACTTTTCGCACTTGTGTTAGTGAAGGAAACCACTTTTCGCACTTGTGTTAGTGTTGAAAAACCACTTTTTGCACTTGTGTTAGTGTTGAAAAACCACTTTTCGCACTTGTGTTGGTGCAGGAAACCACTTTTGCACTTGTATTAGTGTGGAAAAAACACTTTTTGCACTTGTGATAGTGTTGAAAAAACACTTTTTGCACTTGTGTTAGTGTTGAAAAACCACTTTTCGCACTTGTGTTAGTGTTGAAAAACCACTTTTCGCACTTGTGTTGGTGCAGGAAACCACTTTTGCACTTGTATTAGTGTGGAAAAAACACTCTTTGCACTTGTGATAGTGTTGAAAAAACACTTTTTGCACTTGTGTTAGTGTTGAAAAACCACTTTTCGCACTTGTGTTAGTGTTGAAAAACAACTTTTCGCACTTGTGTTGGTGCAGGAAACCACTTTTGCACTTGTATTAGTGTGGAAAAAACACTTTTTGCACTTGTGATAGTGTTTAAAAAACACTTTTTGCACTTGTGTTAGTGTTGAAAAACCACTTTTCGCACTTGTGTTAGTGTTGAAAAACCACTTTTCACACTTGTGTTGGTGCAGCAAACCACTTTTGCACTTGTATTAGTGTGGAAAAAACACTTTTTGCACTTGTGATAGTGTTGAAAAAACACTTTTTGCACTTGTGTTAGTGTTGAAAAACCACTTTCCGCACTTGTGTTGGTGCAGGAAACCACTTTTGCACTTGTATTAGTGTGGAAAAACCACTTTTCGCACTTGTGTTAGTGTTGAAAAATCACTTTTCGCACTTGTGTTAGTGTTGAAAAACCACTTTTCGCACTTGTGTTGGTGCAGGAAACCACTTTTGCACTTGTATTAGTGTGGAAAAAACACTTTACGCACTTGTGTTAGTGTTTAAAAACCACTTTTCGCACTTGTGTTAGTGAAGGAAACCACTTTTCGCACTTGTGTTAGTGTTGAAAAACCACTTTTTGCACTTATGTTTGTGTTGAAAAACCACTTTTCGCACTTGTGTTGGTGCAGGAAACCACTTTTCGCACTTGTATTAGTGTTGAAAAACCACTTTTCGCACTTGTGTTGGCGGAGGAAACCACTTTTGCACTTGTATTAGTGTGGAAAAACCACTTTTCACACTTGTGTTAGTGTTGAAAAACCACTTTTCGCACTTGTGTTAGTGTTGAAAAAGCACTTTTCGCACTTGTTTTAGTGAAGGAAACCACTTTTCGCACTTGTGTTAGTGTTGAAAACCCACTTTTCGCACTTGTGTTAGTGTTGAAAATCCACTTTTCGCACTTGTGTTGGTGCAGGAAACCACTTTTGCACTTGTATTAGTGTGGAAAAACACTTTTCGCACTTGTGTTAGTGTTTAAAAACCACTTTTCGCACTTGTGTTAGTGAAGGAAACCACTTTTCGCACTTGTGTTAGTGTTGAAAAACCACTTTTTGCACTTATGTTTGTGTTTAAAAACCACTTTTCGCACTTGTGTTGGTGCAGGAAACCACTTTTGCACTTGTATTAGTGTGGAAAAAACATTTTTTGCACTTGTGATAGTGTTGAAAAACCACTTTTCGCACTTATGCTAGTGTTGAAAGACCACTTTTCGCACTTGTGTTAGTGTTGAAAAACCACTTTTTGCACTTGTGTTAGTGTTGAAAAACCACTTTTCGCACTTGTGTTGGTGCAGGAAACCACTTTTGCACTTGTATTAGTGTGGAAAAAACACTTTTTGCACTTGTGATAGTGTTGAAAAACCACTTTTCGCACTTGTATTAGTGTTGAAAAACCACTTTTCGCACTTGTGTTGGTGGAGGAAACCACTTTTGCACTTGTATTAGTGTGGAAAAACCACTTTTCACACTTGTGTTAGTGTTGAAAAACCACTTTTCGCACTTGTGTTAGTGTTGAAAAAGCACTTTTCGCACTTGTTTTAGTGAAGGAAACCACTTTTCGCACTTGTGTTAGTGTTGAAAACCCACTTTTCGCACTTGTGTTAGAGTTGAAAATCCACTTTTCGCACTTGTGTTGGTGCAGGAAACCACTTTTGCACTTGTATTAGTGTGGAAAAAACACTTTTTGCACTTGTGATAGTGTTGAAAAACCACTTTTCGCACTTGTGTTAGTGTTGAAAAACCACTTTTCGCACTTGTGTTGGTGCAGGAAACCACTTTTGCACTTGTATTAGTGTGAAAAAACCACTTTTCGCACTTGTGTTAGTGTTGAAAAGCCACTTTTCGCACTTGTGTTAGTGTTGAAAAAAGACTTTTTGCACTTGTGTTGGTGCAGGAAACCACTTTTGCACTTGTATTAGTGTGGAAAAAACACTTTTTGCACTTGTGATAGTGTTGAAAAACCACTTTTCGCACTTGTGTTAGTGTTGAAAAACCACTTTTCGCACTTGTGTTAGTGTTGAAAAACCACTTTTCGCACTTGTGTTAGTGTTGAAAAACCACTTTTCGCACTTGTGTTGGTGCAGGAAACCACGTTTGCACTTGTATTAGTGTGGAAAAAACCACTTTTCGCACTTGTGTTATTGTTGAAAAACCACTTTTCGCACTTGTGTTAGTGTTGAAAAAGCACTTTTCGCACTTGTGTTAGTGAAGGAAACCACTTTTCGCACTTGTGTTAGTGTTGAAAACCCACTTTTCGCACTTGTGTTAGTGTTGAAAACCCACTTTTCGCACTTGTGTTGGTGCAGGAAACCACTTTTGCACTTGTATTAGTGTGGAAAAAACACTTTTTGCACTTGTGATAGTGTTGAAAAACCACTTTTCGCACTTGTGTTAGTGTTGAAAAACCACTTTTCGCACTTGTGTTGGTGCAGGAAGCCACTTTTGCACTTGTATTAGTGTGGAAAAACCACTTTTCGCACTTGTATTAGTGTTGAAAAACCACTTTTCGCACTTGTGTTAGTGTTGAAAAACCACTTTTTGCACTTATGTTTGTGTTTAAAAACCACTTTTCGCACTTGTGTTGGTGCAGGAAACCACTTTTGCACTTGTATTAGTGTGGAAAAAACATTTTTTGCACTTGTGATAGTGTTGAAAAACCACTTTTCGCACTTGTGCTAGTGTTGAAAGACCACTTTTCGCACTTGTGTTAGTGTTGAAAAACCACTTTTTGCACTTGTGTTAGTGTTGAAAAACCACTTTTCGCACTTGTGTTGGTGCAGGAAACCACTTTTGCACTTGTATTAGTGTGGAAAAAACACTTTTTGCACTTGTGATAGTGTTGAAAAACCACTTTTCGCACTTGTATTAGTGTTGAAAAACCACTTTTCGCACTTGTGTTGGTGGAGGAAACCACTTTTGCACTTGTATTAGTGTGGAAAAACCACTTTTCACACTTGTGTTAGTATTGAAAAACCACTTTTCGCACTTGTGTTAGTGTTGAAAAAGCACTTTTCACACTTGTTTTAGTGAAGGAAACCACTTTTCGCACTTGTGTTAGTGTTGAAAACCCACTTTTCGCACTTGTGTTAGAGTTGAAAATCCACTTTTCGCACTTGTGTTGGTGCAGGAAACCACTTTTGCACTTGTATTAGTGTGCAAAAAACACTTTTTGCACTTGTGATAGTGTTGAAAAACCACTTTTCGCACTTGTGTTAGTGTTGAAAAACCACTTTTCGCACTTGTGTTGGTGCAGGAAACCACTTTTGCACTTGTATTAGTGTGAAAAAACCACTTTTCGCACTTGTGTTAGTGTTGAAAAGCCACTTTTCGCACTTGTGTTAGTGTTGAAAAAAGACTTTTTGCACTTGTGTTGGTGCAGGAAACCACTTTTGCACTTGTATTAGTGTGGAAAAAACACTTTTTGCACTTGTGATAGTGTTGAAAAACCACTTTTCGCACTTGTGTTAGTGTTGAAAAACCACTTTTCGCACTTGTGTTAGTGTTGAAAAACCACTTTTCGCACTTGTGTTAGTGTTGAAAAACCACTTTTCGCACTTGTGTTGGTGCAGGAAACCACGTTTGCACTTGTATTAGTGTGGAAAAAACCACTTTTCGCACTTGTGTTATTGTTGAAAAACCACTTTTCGCACTTGTGTTAGTGTTGAAAAAGCACTTTTCGCACTTGTGTTAGTGAAGGAAACCACTTTTCGCACTTGTGTTAGTGTTGAAAACCCACTTTTCGCACTTGTGTTAGTGTTGAAAACCCACTTTTCGCACTTGTGTTGGTGCAGGAAACCACTTTTGCACTTGTATTAGTGTGGAAAAAACACTTTTTGCACTTGTGATAGTGTTGAAAAACCACTTTTCGCACTTGTGTTAGTGTTGAAAAACCACTTTTCGCACTTGTGTTGGTGCAGGAAGCCACTTTTGCACTTGTATTAGTGTGGAAAAACCACTTTTCGCACTTGTATTAGTGTTGAAAAACCACTTTTCGCACTTGTGTTAGTGTTGAAAAACCACTTTTCGCACTTGTGTTAGTGTTGAAAAACCACTTTTCGCACTTGTGTTGGTGCAGGAAACCACTTTTGCACTTGTATTACTGTGGAAAAAACACTTTTTGCACATGTGATAGTGTTGAAAAAACACTTTTTGCACTTGTGTTAGTGTTGAAAAACCACTTTTAGCACTTGTGTTAGTGTTGAAAAACCACTTTTCGCACTTGTGTTAGTGTTGAAAAACCACTTTTCGCACTTGTGTTGGTGCAGGAAACCACTTTTGCACTTGTATTAGTGTGGAAAAAACACTTTTTGCACTTGTGTTAGTGTTGAAAAACCACTTTTCGCACTTGTGTTAGTGAAGGAAACCACTTTTCGCACTTGTGTTAGTGTTGAAAAACCACTTTTTGCACTTGTGTTAGTGTTGAAAAACCACTTTTCGCACTTGTGTTGGTGCAGGAAACCACTTTTGCACTTGTATTAGTGTGGAAAAAACACTTTTTGCACTTGTGATAGTGTTGAAAAAACACTTTTTGCACTTGTGTTAGTGTTGAAAAACCACTTTTCGCACTTGTGTTAGTGTTGAAAAACCACTTTTCGCACTTGTGTTGGTGCAGGAAACCACTTTTGCACTTGTATTAGTGTGGAAAAAACACTCTTTGCACTTGTGATAGTGTTGAAAAAACACTTTTTGCACTTGTGTTAGTGTTGAAAAACCACTTTTCGCACTTGTGTTAGTGTTGAAAAACAACTTTTCGCACTTGTGTTGGTGCAGGAAACCACTTTTGCACTTGTATTAGTGTGGAAAAAACACTTTTTGCACTTGTGATAGTGTTTAAAAAACACTTTTTGCACTTGTGTTAGTGTTGAAAAACCACTTTTCGCACTTGTGTTAGTGTTGAAAAACCACTTTTCGCACTTGTGTTGGTGCAGGAAACCACTTTTGCACTTGTATTAGTGTGGAAAAAACACTTTTTGCACTTGTGATAGTGTTGAAAAAACACTTTTTGCACTTGTGTTAGTGTTGAAAAACCACTTTCCGCACTTGTGTTGGTGCAGGAAACCACTTTTGCACTTGTATTAGTGTGGAAAAACCACTTTTCGCACTTGTGTTAGTGTTGAAAAATCACTTTTCGCACTTGTGTTAGTGTTGAAAAACCACTTTTCGCACTTGTGTTGGTGCAGGAAACCACTTTTGCACTTGTATTAGTGTGGAAAAAACACTTTTCGCACTTGTGTTAGTGTTTAAAAACCACTTTTCGCACTTGTGTTAGTGAAGGAAACCACTTTTCGCACTTGTGTTAGTGTTGAAAAACCACTTTTTGCACTTATGTTTGTGTTGAAAAACCACTTTTCGCACTTGTGTTGGTGCAGGAAACCACTTTTGCACTTGTATTAGTGTGGAAAAAACATTTTTTGCACTTGTGATAGTGTTGAAAAACCACTTTTCGCACTTGTGCTAGTGTTGAAAGACCACTTTTCGCACTTGTGTTAGTGTTGAAAAACCACTTTTCGCACTTGTGTTAGTGTTGAAAAACCACTTTTCGCACTTGTGTTGGTGCAGGAAACCACTTTTGCACTTGTATTAGTGTGGAAAAAACACTTTTTGCACTTGTGATAGTGTTGAAAAACCACTTTTCGCACTTGTATTAGTGTTGAAAAACCACTTTTCGCACTTGTGTTGGTGGAGGAAACCACTTTTGCACTTGTATTAGTGTGGAAAAACCACTTTTCACACTTGTGTTAGTGTTGAAAAACCACTTTTCGCACTTGTGTTAGTGTTGAAAAAGCACTTTTCACACTTGTTTTAGTGAAGGAAACCACTTTTCGCACTTGTGTTAGTGTTGAAAACCCACTTTTCGCACTTGTGTTAGTGTTGAAAATCCACTTTTCGCACTTGTGTTGGTGCAGGAAACCACTTTTGCACTTGTATTAGTGTGGAAAAAACACTTTTCGCACTTGTGTTAGTGTTTAAAAACCACTTTTCGCACTTGTGTTAGTGAAGGAAACCACTTTTCGCACTTGTGTTAGTGTTGAAAAACCACTTTTTGCACTTATGTTTGTGTTGAAAAACCACTTTTCGCACTTGTGTTGGTGCAGGAAACCACTTTTGCACTTGTATTAGTGTGGAAAAAACATTTTTTGCACTTGTGATAGTGTTGAAAAACCACTTTTCGCACTTGTGCTAGTGTTGAAAGACCACTTTTCGCACTTGTCTTAGTGTTGAAAAACCACTTTTCGCACTTGTGTTAGTGTTGAAAAACCACTTTTCGCACTTGTGTTGGTGCAGGAAACCACTTTTGCACTTGTATTAGTGTGGAAAAAAACACTTTTTGCACTTGTGATAGTGTTGAAAAACCACTTTTCGCACTTGTATTAGTGTTGAAAAACCACTTTTCGCACTTGTGTTGGTGGAGGAAACCACTTTTGCACTTGTGTTAGTGTGGAAAAACCACTTTTCACACTTGTGTTAGTGTTGAAAAACCACTTTTCGCACTTGTGTTAGTGTTGAAAAACAACTTTTCGCACTTGTGTTGGTGCAGGAAACCACTTTTGCACTTGTATTAGTGTGGAAAAAACACTTTTTGCACTTGTGATAGTGTTTAATAAAACACTTTTTGCACTTGTGTTAGTGTTGAAAAACCACTTTTCGCACTTGTGTTAGTGTTGAAAAACCACTTTCGCACTTGTGTTGGTGCAGGAAACCACTTTTGCACTTGTATTAGTGTGGAAAAAACACTTTTTGCACTTGTGATAGTGTTGAAAAAACACTTTTTGCACTTGTGTTAGTGTTGAAAAACCACTTTCCGCACTTGTGTTGGTGCAGGAAACCACTTTTGCACTTGTATTAGTGTGGAAAAACCACTTTTCGCACTTGTGTTAGTGTTGAAAAATCACTTTTCGCACTTGTGTTAGTGTTGAAAAACCACTTTTCGCACTTGTGTTGGTGCAGGAAACCACTTTTGCACTTGTATTAGTGTGGAAAAAAACACTTTTCGCACTTGTGTTAGTGTTTAAAAACCACTTTTCGCACTTGTGTTAGTGAAGGAAACCACTTTTCGCACTTGTGTTAGTGTTGAAAAACCACTTTTTGCACTTATGTTTGTGTTGAAAAACCACTTTTCGCACTTGTGTTGGTGCAGGAAACCACTTTTGCACTTGTATTAGTGTGGAAAAAACATTTTTTGCACTTGTGATAGTGTTGAAAAACCACTTTTCGCACTTGTGCTAGTGTTGAAAGACCACTTTTCGCACTTGTGTTAGTGTTGAAAAACCACTTTTCGCACTTGTGTTAGTGTTGAAAAACCACTTTTCGCACTTGTGTTGGTGCAGGAAACCACTTTTGCACTTGTATTAGTGTGGAAAAAACACTTTTTGCACTTGTGATAGTGTTGAAAAACCACTTTTCGCACTTGTATTAGTGTTGAAAAACCACTTTTCGCACTTGTGTTGGTGGAGGAAACCACTTTTGCACTTGTATTAGTGTGGAAAAACCACTTTTCACACTTGTGTTAGTGTTGAAAAACCACTTTTCGCACTTGTGTTAGTGTTGAAAAAGCACTTTTCACACTTGTTTTAGTGAAGGAAACCACTTTTCGCACTTGTGTTAGTGTTGAAAACCCACTTTTCGCACTTGTGTTAGTGTTGAAAATCCACTTTTCGCACTTGTGTTGGTGCAGGAAACCACTTTTGCACTTGTATTAGTGTGGAAA
Organism: Myxine glutinosa; assembly: GCF_964187855.1. Taxonomy (NCBI): domain Eukaryota; kingdom Metazoa; phylum Chordata; class Myxini; order Myxiniformes; family Myxinidae; genus Myxine; species Myxine glutinosa. The sequence goes on along the minus strand of NW_027618509.1, from coordinate 23,673 downwards.
AAACACTTTTCGCACTTGTGTTAGTGTTTAAAAACCACTTTTCGCACTTGTGTTAGTGAAGGAAACCACTTTTCGCACTTGTGTTAGTGTTGAAAAACCACTTTTTGCACTTATGTTTGTGTTGAAAAACCACTTTTCGCACTTGTGTTGGTGCAGGAAACCACTTTTGCACTTGTATTAGTGTGGAAAAAACATTTTTTGCACTTGTGATAGTGTTGAAAAACCACTTTTCGCACTTGTGCTAGTGTTGAAAGACCACTTTTCGCACTTGTCTTAGTGTTGAAAAACCACTTTTCGCACTTGTGTTAGTGTTGAAAAACCACTTTTCGCACTTGTGTTGGTGCAGGAAACCACTTTTGCACTTGTATTAGTGTGGAAAAAACACTTTTTGCACTTGTGATAGTGTTGAAAAACCACTTTTCGCACTTGTATTAGTGTTGAAAAACCACTTTTCGCACTTGTGTTGGTGGAGGAAACCACTTTTGCACTTGTGTTAGTGTGGAAAAACCACTTTTCACACTTGTGTTAGTGTTGAAAAACCACTTTTCGCACTTGTGTTAGTGTTGAAAAAGCACTTTTCGCACTTGTTTTAGTGAAGGAAACCACTTTTCGCACTTGTGTTAGTGTTGAAAACCCACTTTTCGCACTTGTGTTAGAGTTGAAAATCCACTTTTCGCACTTGTGTTGGTGCAGGAAACCACTTTTGCACTTGTATTAGTGTGGAAAAAACACTTTTTGCACTTGTGATAGTGTTGAAAAACCACTTTTCGCACTTGTGTTAGTGTTGAAAAACCACTTTTCGCACTTGTGTTGGTGCAGGAAACCACTTTTGCACTTGTATTAGTGTGAAAAAACCACTTTTCGCACTTGTGTTAGTGTTGAAAAGCCACTTTTCGCACTTGTGTTAGTGTTGAAAAAAGACTTTTTGCACTTGTGTTGGTGCAGGAAACCACTTTTGCACTTGTATTAGTGTGGAAAAAACACTTTTTGCACTTGTGATAGTGTTGAAAAACCACTTTTCGCACTTGTGTTAGTGTTGAATAACCACTTTTCGCACTTGTGTTAGTGTTGAAAAACCACTTTTCGCACTTGTGTTAGTGTTGAAAAACCACTTTTCGCACTTGTGTTGGTGCAGGAAACCACGTTTGCACTTGTATTAGTGTGGAAAAAACCACTTTTCGCACTTGTGTTATTGTTGAAAAACCACTTTTCGCACTTGTGTTAGTGTTGAAAAAGCACTTTTCGCACTTGTGTTAGTGAAGGAAACCACTTTTCGCACTTGTGTTAGTGTTGAAAACCCACTTTTCGCACTTGTGTTAGTGTTGAAAACCCACTTTTCGCACTTGTGTTGGTGCAGGAAACCACTTTTGCACTTGTATTAGTGTGGAAAAAACACTTTTTGCACTTGTGATAGTGTTGAAAAACCACTTTTCGCACTTGTGTTAGTGTTGAAAAACCACTTTTCACACTTGTGTTGGTGCAGGAAGCCACTTTTGCACTTGTATTAGTGTGGAAAAACCACTTTTCGCACTTGTATTAGTGTTGAAAAACCACTTTTCGCACTTGTGTTAGTGTTGAAAAACCACTTTTCGCACTTGTGTTAGTGTTGAAAAACCACTTTTCGCACTTGTGTTGGTGCAGGAAACCACTTTTGCACTTGTATTAGTGTGGAAAAAACACTTTTTGCACTTGTGATAGTGTTGAAAAACCACTTTTCGCACTTGTGTTAGTGTTGAAAAACCACTTTTCGCACTTGTGTTGGTGCAGGAAGCCACTTTTGCACTTGTATTAGTGTGGAAAAACCACTTTTCGCACTTGTATTAGTGTTGAAAAACCACTTTTCGCACTTGTGTTAGTGTTGAAAAACCACTTTTCGCACTTGTGTTAGTGTTGAAAAACCACTTTTCGCACTTGTGTTGGTGCAGGAAACCACTTTTGCACTTGTGTTGGTGCAGGAACCACTTTTGCACTTGTATTAGTGTGGAAAAAACACTTTTTGCACTTGTGTTAGTGTTGAAAAACCACTTTTCGCACTTGTGCTAGTGTTGAAAAACCACTTTTCGCACTTGTGTTAGTGTTGAAAAAACCACTTTTTGCACTTGTGTTTGTGTTGAAAACCACTTTTCGCACTTGGGTTAGTGCAGGAAACCACTTTTACACTTGTATTAGTGTGGAAAAAACACTTTTTGCACTTGTGATAGTGTTGAAAAACCACTTTTAGCACTTGTGTTAGTGTTGAAAAACCACTTTTCGCACCTGTGTTGGTGCAGGAAACCACTTTTGCACTTGTATTAGTGTGGAAAAACCACTTTTCGCACTTGTGTTAGTGTTGAAAAACCACTTTTCGCACTTGTGTTAGTGTTGAAAAACCACTTTTGCACTTGTATTAGTGTGGAAAAAACACTTTTTGCACTTGTGATAGTGTTGAAAAACCACTTTTCGCACTTGTGTTCGTGTTGAAAAACCACTTTTCGCACTTGTGTTGGTGCAGGAAACCACTTTTGCACTTGCATTAGTGTGGAAAAACCACTTTTCGCACTTGTGTTAGTGTTGAAAAACCACTTTTCGCACTTGTGCTAGTGTTGAAAGACCACTTTTCGCACTTGTGTTAGTGTTGAAAAACCACTTTTCGCACTTGTGTTAGTGTTGAAAAACCACTTTTCGCACTTGTGTTGGTGCAGGAAACCACTTTTGCACTTGTATTAGTGTGGAAAAAACACTTTTTGCACTTGTGATAGTGTTGAAAAACCACTTTTCGCACTTGTATTAGTGTTGAAAAACCACTTTTCGCACTTGTGTTGGTGGAGGGAAACCACTTTTGCACTTGTATTAGTGTGGAAAAAACCACTTTTCACACTTGTGTTAGTGTTGAAAAACCACTTTTCGCACTTGTGTTAGTGTTGAAAAAGCACTTTTCGCACTTGTTTTAGTGAAGGAAACCACTTTTCGCACTTGTGTTAGTGTTGAAAACCCACTTTTCGCACTTGTGTTAGTGTTGAAAATCCACTTTTCGCACTTGTATTGGTGCAGGAAACCACTTTTGCACTTGTATTAGTGTGGAAAAAAACACTTTTTGCACTTGTGATAGTGTTGAAAAACCACTTTTCGCACTTGTATTAGTGTTGAAAAACCACTTTTCGCACCTGTGTTGGTGGAGGAAACCACTTTTGCACTTGTATTAGTGTGGAAAAACACTTTTCACACTTGTGTTAGTGTTGAAAAACCACTTTTCGCACTTGTGTTAGTGTTGAAAAAGCACTTTTCACACTTGTTTTAGTGAAGGAAACCACTTTTCACACTTGTGTTAGTGTTGAAAACCCACTTTTCGCACTTGTGTTAGTGTTGAAAATCCACTTTTCGCACTTGTGTTGGTGCAGGAAACCACTTTTGCACTTGTATTAGTGTGGAAAAAACACTTTTTGCACTTGTGATAGTGTTGAAAAACCACTTTTCGCACTTGTGTTAGCGTTGAAAAACCACTTTTCGCACTTGTGTTGGTGCAGGAAACCACTTTTGCACTTGTATTAGTGTGAAAAAACCACTTTTCGCACCTTGTGAGAGTGTTGAAAAAAATACTTTTTGCACTTGTGTTAGTGTTGAAAAACCACTTTTCGCACTTGTGTTAGTGTTGAAAAACCACTTTTCGCACTTGTGTTGGTGCAGGAAACCACTTTTGCCCTTCGTATTAGTGTGGAAAAAACACTTTTTGCACTTGTGATAGTGTTGAAAAAACACTTTTTGCACTTGTGTTAGTGTTGAAAAACCACTTTTCGCACTTGTGTTGGTGTTGAAAAACCACTTTTCGCACTTGTGTTGGTGCAGGAAACCACTTTTGCACTTGTATTAGTGTGGAAAAAACACTTTTTGCACTTGTGATAGTGTTGAAAAAATACTTTTTGCACTTGTGTTATTGTTGAAAACCCACTTTTCGCACTTATGTTAGTGTTGAAAATCCACTTTTCGCACTTCTGTTGGTGCAGGAAACCACTTTTGCACTTGCATTAGTGTGGAAAAACCACTTTTCGCACTTGTGTTAGTGTTGAAAAACCCACTTTTCGCACTTGTGCTAGTGTTGAAAGACCACTTTTCGCACTTGTGTTAGTGTTGAAAAACCACTTTTCGCACTTGTGTTCGTGTTGAAAAACCACTTTTCGCACTTGTGTTGGTGCAGGAAACCACTTTTGCACTTGTATTAGTGTGGAAAAAACACTTTTTGCACTTGTGATAGTGTTGAAAAACCACTTTTCGCACTTGTATTAGTGTTGAAAAACCCACTTTTCGCACTTGTGTTGGTGGAGGAAACCACTTTTGCACTTGTATTAGTGTGGAAAAACCACTTTTCACACTTGTGTTAGTGTTGAAAAACCACTTTTCGCACTTGTGTTAGTGTTGAAAAAGCACTTTTCGCACTTGTTTTAGTGAAGGAAACCACTTTTCGCACTTGTGTTAGTGTTGAAAACCCCACTTTTCGCACTTGTGTTAGTGTTGAAAATCCACTTTTCGCACTTGTGTTGGTGCAGGAAACCCACTTTTGCACTTGTATTAGTGTGGAAAAAACACTTTTTGCACTGTGATAGTGTTGAAAAACGACTTTTCGCACTTGTGTTAGTGTTGAAAAGCCACTTTTCGCACTTGTGTTAGTGTTGAAAAAAGACTTTTTGCACTTGTGTTGGTGCAGGAAACCACTTTTGCACTTGTATTAGTGTGGAAAAAACACTTTTTGCACTTGTGATAGTGTTGAAAAACCACTTTTCGCACTTGTGCTAGTGTTGAAAAACCACTTTTCGCACTTGTGTTAGTGTTGAAAACCCACTTTTTGCACTTGTGTTTGTGTTGAAAACCACTTTTCGCACTTGGGTTAGTGCAGGAAACCACTTTTACACTTGTATTAGTGTGGAAAAAACACTTTTTGCACTTGTGATAGTGTTGAAAAACCACTTTTAGCACTTGTGTTAGTGTTGAAAAACCACTTTTTGCACCTGTGTTGGTGCAGGAAACCACTTTTGCACTTGTATTAGTGTGGAAAACCACTTTTCGCACTTGTGTTAGTGTTGAAAAAGCACTTTTCGCACTTGTGTTAGTGTTGAAAAACCACTTTTGCACTTGTATTAGTGTGGAAAAAACACTTTTTGCACTTGTGATAGTGTTGAAAAACCACTTTTCGCACTTGTGTTCGTGTTGAAAAACCACTTTTCGCACTTGTGTTGGTGCAGGAAACCACTTTTGCACTTGCATTAGTGTGGAAAAACCACTTTTCGCACTTGTGTTAGTGTTGAAAAAACCACTTTTCGCACTTGTGCTAGTGTTGAAAGACCACTTTTCGCACTTGTGTTAGTGTTGAAAAACCACTTTTCGCACTTGTGTTAGTGTTGAAAAACCACTTTTCGCACTTGTGTTGGTGCAGGAAACCACTTTTGCACTTGTATTAGTGTGGAAAAAACACTTTTTGCACTTGTGATAGTGTTGAAAAACCACTTTTCACACTTGTATTAGTGTTGAAAAACCACTTTTCGCACTTGTGTTGGTGGAGGAAACCACTTTTGCACTTGTATTAGTGTGGAAAAAACCACTTTTCACACTTGTGTTAGTGTTGAAAAACCACTTTTCGCACTTGCGTTAGTGTTGAAAAAGCACTTTTCGCACTTGTTTTAGTGAAGGAAACCACTTTTCGCACTTGTGTTAGTGTTGAAAACCCACTTTTCGCACTTGTGTTAGTGTTGAAAATCCACTTTTCGCACTTGTGTTGGTGCAGGAAACCACTTTTGCACTTGTATTAGTGTGGAAAAAACACTTTTTGCACTTGTGATAGTGTTGAAAAACCACTTTTCGCACTTGTATTAGTGTTGAAAAACCACTTTTCGCACTTGTGTTGGTGGAGGAAACCACTTTTGCACTTGTATTAGTGTGGAAAAACCACTTTTCACACTTGTGTTAGTGTTGAAAAACCACTTTTCGCACTTGTGTTAGTGTTGAAAAAGCACTTTTCGCACTTGTTTTAGTAAAGGAAACCACTTTTCGCACTTGTGTTAGTGTTGAAAACCCACTTTTCGCACTTGTGTTAGTGTTGAAAATCCACTTTTCGCACTTGTGTTGGTGCAGGAAACCACTTTTGCACTTGTATTAGTGTGGAAAAAACACTTTTTGCACTTGTGATAGTGTTGAAAACCACTTTTCGCACTTGTGTTAGTGTTGAAAAACCACTTTTCGCACTTGTGTTGGTGCAGGAAACCACTTTTGCACTTGTATTAGTGTGAAAAAACCACTTTTCGCACTTGTGAGAGTGTTGAAAAAAACACTTTTTGCACTTGTGTTAGTGTTGAAAAACCACTTTTCGCACTTGTGTTAGTGTTGAAAAACCACTTTTCGCACTTGTGTTGGTGCAGGAAACCACTTTTGCACTTGCATTAGTGTGGAAAAACCACTTTTCGCACTTGTGTTAGTGTTGAAAAACCACTTTTCGCACTTGTGCTAGTGTTGAAAGACCACTTTTCGCACTTGTGTTAGTGTTGAAAAACCACTTTTCGCACTTGTGTTAGTGTTGAAAAACCACTTTTCGCACTTGTGTTGGTGCAGGAAACCACTTTTGCACTTGTATTAGTGTGGAAAAAAACACTTTTTGCACTTGTGATAGTGTTGAAAAACCACTTTTCGCACTTGTATTAGTGTTGAAAAACCACTTTTCGCACTTGTGTTGGTGGAGGAAACCACTTTTGCACTTGTATTAGTGTGGAAAAACCACTTTTCACACTTGTGTTAGTGTTGAAAAACCACTTTTCGCACTTGTGTTAGTGTTGAAAAAGCACTTTTCGCACTTGTTTTAGTGAAGGAAACCACTTTTCGCACTTGTGTTAGTGTTGAAAACCCACTTTTCGCACTTGTGTTAGTGTTGAAAATCCACTTTTCGCACTTGTGTTGGTGCAGGAAACCACTTTTGCACTTGTATTAGTGTGGAAAAAACACTTTTTGCACTTGTGATAGTGTTGAAAAACGACTTTTCGCACTTGTGTTAGTGTTGAAAAGCCACTTTTCGCACTTGTGTTAGTGTTGAAAAAAGACTTTTTGCACTTGTGTTGGTGCAGGAAACCACTTTTGCACTTGTATTAGTGTGGAAAAAACACTTTTTGCACTTGTGATAGTGTTGAAAAACCACTTTTCGCACTTGTGTTAGTGTTGAAAAACCACTTTTCGCACTTGTGTTAGTGTTGAAAAACCACTTTTTCGCACTTGTGTTAGCGTTGAAAAACCACTTTTCGCACTTGTGTTGGTGCAGGAAACCACTTTTGCACTTGTACTTAGTGTGAAAAAACCACTTTTCGCACTTGTGAGAGTGTTGAAAAAATACTTTTTGCACTTGTGTTAGTGTTGAAAGACCACTTTTCGCACTTGTGCTAGTGTTGAAAGACCACTTTTCGCACTTGTGTTAGTGTTGAAAAACCACTTTTCGCACTTGTGTTCGTGTTGAAAAACCACTTTTCGCACTTGTGTTGGTGCAGGAAACCACTTTTGCACTTGTATTAGTGTGGAAAAAACACTTTTTGCACTTGTGATAGTGTTGAAAAACCACTTTTCGCACTTGTATTAGTGTTGAAAAACGACTTTTCGCACTTGTGTTAGTGTTGAAAAGCCACTTTTCGCACTTGTGTTAGTGTTGAAAAAAGACTTTTTGCACTTGTGTTGGTGCAGGAAACCACTTTTGCACTTGTATTAGTGTGGAAAAACACTTTTTGCACTTGTGATAGTGTTGAAAAACCACTTTTCGCACTTGTGATAGTGTTGAAAACGACTTTTCAACACTAACTCAAGTGCGAAACGACTTTTCAACACTAATACAAGTGCGAAAAGTGGTTTTTCAACCACTATCACAAGTGCAAAAAGTGTTTTTCCACACTAATACAAGTGCAAAAGTGGTTTCCTGCACCAACACAAGTGCGAAAAAGTGGTTTTTCAACACGAACACAAGTGCGAAAAGTGGTTTTTCAACACTAACACAAGTGCGAAAAGTGGTCTTTCAACACTAGCACAAGTGCGAAAAGTGGTCTTTCAACACTAACACAAGTGCAAAAAGTATTTTTTCAACACTCTCACAAAGTGCGAAAAGTGGTTTTTTCACACTAATACAAGTGCAAAAGTGGTTTCCTGCACCAACACAAGTGCGAAAAGTGGTTTTTCAACGCTAACACAAGTGCGAAAAGTGGTTTTTCAACACTAACACAAGTGCGAAAAGTGGTTTTTCAACACTAACACAAGTGCGAAAAGTGGTTTTTCAACACTATCACAAGTGCAAAAAGTGTTTTTTTCCACACTAATACAAGTGCAAAAGTGGTTTCCTGCACCAACACAAGTGCAAAAAGTCTTTTTTCAACACTAACACAAGTGCGAAAAGTGGCTTTTCAACACTAACACAAGTGCGAAAAGTCGTTTTTTCAACACTATCACAAGTGCAAAAAAGTGTTTTTTCCACACTAATACAAGTGCAAAAGTGGTTTCCTGCACCAACACAAGTGCGAAAAGTGGATTTTCAACCACTAACACAAGTGCGAAAAGTGGGTTTTCAACACTAACACAAGTGCGAAAAGTGGTTTCCTTCACTAAAACAAGTGCGAAAAGTGCTTTTTCAACACTAACACAAGTGCGAAAAGTGGTTTTTCAACACTAACACAAGTGTGAAAAGTGGTTTTTTCCACACTAATACAAGTGCAAAAGTGGTTTCCCTCCACCAACACAAGTGCGAAAAGTGGTTTTTCAACACTAATACAAGTGCGAAAAGTGGTTTTTTCAACACTATCACAAGTGCAAAAAGTGTTTTTTTCCACACTAATACAAGTGCAAAAGTGGTTTCCTGCACCAACACAAAGTGCGAAAAGTGGTTTTTCAACACTAACACAAGTGCGAAAAGTGGTTTTTCAACACTAACACAAGTGCGAAAAGTGGTCTTTCAACACTAGCACAAGTGCGAAAAGTGGTTTTTCAACACTAACACAAGTGCGAAAAGTGGTTTTTCCACACTAATGCAAGTGCAAAAGTGGTTTCCCTGCACCAACACAAGTGCGAAAAGTGGTTTTTCAACACTAACACAAGTGCGAAAAGTGGTTTTTCAACACTAACACAAGTGCAAAAAGTGTTTTTTCAACACTCTCACAAGTGCGAAAAGTGGTTTTTTCACACTAATACAAGTGCAAAAGTGGTTTCCTGCACCAACACAAGTGCGAAAAAGTGGTTTTTCAACACTAACACAAGTGCGAAAAGTGGTTTTTCAACACTATCACAAGTGCATAAAAGTGTTTTTTCCACACTAATACAAGTGCAAAAGTGGTTTCCTGCACCAACACAAGTGCGAAAAGTGGATTTTCAACACTAACACAAGTGCGGAAAAAGTGGGTTTTCAACACTAACACAAGTGCGAAAAGTGGTTTCCTTTACTAAAACAAGTGCGAAAAGTGCTTTTTCAACACTAACACAAGTGCGAAAAGTGGTTTTTCAACACTAACACAAGTGTGAAAAGTGGTTTTTCCACACTAATACAAGTGCAAAAGTGGTTTCCTCCACCAACACAAGTGCGAAAAGTGGTTTTTCAACACTAATACAAGTGCGAAAAGTGGTTTTTCAACACTATCACAAGTGCAAAAAGTGTTTTTTCCACACTAATACAAGTGCAAAAGTGGTTTCCTGCACCAACACAAGTGCGAAAAGTGGATTTTCAACACTAACACAAGTGCGAAAAGTGGGTTTTCAACACTAACACAAGTGCGAAAAGTGGTTTCCTTCACTAAAACAAGTGCGAAAAGTGCTTTTTCAACACTAACGCAAGTGCGAAAAGTGGTTTTTCAACACTAACACAAGTGTGAAAAGTGGTTTTTCCACACTAATACAAGTGCAAAAGTGGTTTCCTCACCAACACAAGTGCGAAAAGTGGTTTTTCAACACTAATACAAGTGTGAAAAGTGGTTTTTCAACACTATCACAAGTGCAAAAAGTGTTTTTTCCACACTAATACAAGTGCAAAAGTGGTTTCCTGCACCAACACAAGTGCGAAAAGTGGTTTTTCAACACTAACACAAGTGCGAAAAGTGGTTTTTCAACACTAACACAAGTGCGAAAAAGTGGTCTTTCAACACTAGCACAAGTGCGAAAAGTGGTTTTCAACACTAACACAAGTGCGAAAAGTGGTTTTTCCACACTAATGCAAGTGCAAAAGTGGTTTCCTGCACCAACACAAGTGCGAAAAGTGGTTTTTCAACACGAACACAAGTGCGAAAAGTGGTTTTTCAACACTATCACAAGTGCAAAAAGTGTTTTTTCCACACTAATACAAGTGCAAAAGTGGTTTTTCAACACTAACACAAGTGCGAAAAGTGCTTTTTCAACACTAACACAAGTGCGAAAAGTGGTTTTCCACACTAATACAAGTGCAAAAAGTGGTTTCCTGCACCAACACAGGTGCAAAAAGTGGTTTTTCAACACTAACACAAGTGCTAAAAGTGGTTTTTCAACACTATCACAAGTGCAAAAAGTGTTTTTTCCACACTAATACAAGTGTAAAAGTGGTTTCCTGCACTAACCCAAGTGCGAAAGTGGTTTTCAACACAAACACAAGTGCAAAAAGTGGTTTTTCAACACTAACACAAGTGCGAAAAGTGGTTTTTTGCAACACTAGCACAAGTGCGAAAAGTGGTTTTTCAACACTATCACAAGTGCAAAAAGTGTTTTTTCCACACTAATACAAGTGCAAAAGTGGTTTCCTGCACCAACACAAGTGCAAAAAGTCTTTTTTCAACACTAACACAAGTGCGAAAAGTGGCTTTTCAACACTAACACAAGTGCGAAAAGTCGTTTTTCAACACTATCACAAGTGCAAAAAGTGTTTTTTCCACACTAATACAAGTGCAAAAGTGGTTTCCTGCACCAACACAAGTGCGAAAAGTGGATTTTCAACACTAACACAAGTGCGAAAAGTGGGTTTTCAACACTAACACAAGTGCGAAAAGTGGTTTCCTTCACCTAAAACAAGTGCGAAAAGTGCTTTTTCAACACTAACACAAGTGCGAAAAGTGGTTTTTCAACACTAACACAAGTGTGAAAAGTGGTTTTTCCACACTAATACAAGTGCAAAAGTGGTTCCTCCACCAACACAAGTGCGAAAAGTGGTTTTTCAACACTAATACAAGTGCGAAAAGTGGTTTTTCAACACTATCACAAGTGCAAAAAGTGTTTTTTCCACACTAATACAAGTGCAAAAGTGGTTTCCTGCACCAACACAAGTGCGAAAAGTGGTTTTTCAACACGAACACAAGTGCGAAAAGTGGTTTTTCAACACTAACACAAGTGCGAAAAGTGGTCTTTCAACACTAGCACAAGTCGCGAAAAGTGGTTTTTCAACACTAACACAAGTGCGAAAAGTGGTTTTTCCACACTAATGCAAGTGCAAAAGTGGTTTCCTGCACCAACAGAAGTGCGAAAAGTGGATTTTCAACACTAACATAAGTGCGAGAAAAGTGGGTTTTCAACAATAACACAAGTGCAAAAAGTATTTTTTCAACACTAATCACAAGTGCAAAAAGTGTTTTTTTCCACACTAATACAAGTGCAAAAGTGGTTTCCTGCACCAACACAAGTGCGAAAAGTGGTTTTTTCAACACCCAACACAAGTGCGAAAAGTGGTTTTTCAACACTAACACAAGTGCAAAAAGTGTTTTTTCAACACTATCACAAGTGCAAAAAGTGTTTTTTCCACACTAATACAAGGGCAAAAGTGGTTTCCTGCACCAACACAAGTGCGAAAAGTGGTTTTTCAACACTAACACAAGTGCGAAAAGTGGTTTTTCAACACTAACACAAGTGCAAAAAGTATTTTTTCAACACTCTCACAAGTGCGAAAAGTGGTTTTTTCACACTAATACAAGTGCAAAAGTGGTTTCCTGCACCAACACAAGTGCGAAAGTGGTTTTTCAACGCTAACACAAGTGCGAAAAGTGGTTTTTCAACACTATCACAAGTGCAAAAAGTGTTTTTTCCACACTAATACAAGTGCAAAAAGTCGGTTTCCTGCACCAACACAAGTGCGAAAAGTGGATTTTCAACACTAACACAAGTGCGAAAAGTGGGTTTTCAACACTAACACAAGTGTGAAAAGTGGTTTCCTTCACTAAAACAAGTGTGAAAAGTGCTTTTTCAACACTAACACAAGTGCGAGAAAAGTGGTTTTTCAACACTAACACAAGTGTGAAAGTGGTTTTTCCACACTAATACCAAGTGCAAAGTGGTTTCCTCCACCAACACAGGTGCGAAAAGTGGTTTTTCAACACTAATACAAGTGCGAAAAGTGGTTTTTCAACACTATCACAAGTGCAAAAAAGTGTTTTTTCCACACTAATACAAGTGCAAAAGTGGTTTCCTGCACCAATACAAGTGCGAAAAGTGGATTTTCAACACTAACACAAGTGCGAAAAGTGGGTTTTCAACACTAACACAAGTGCGAAAAGTGGTTTCCTTCACTAAAACAAGTGCGAAAAGTGCTTTTTCACACACTAACACAAGTGCGAAAAGTGGTTTTTCAACACTAACACAAGTGTGAAAAGTGGTTTTTCCACACTAATACAAGTGCAAAAGTGGTTTCCTCCACCAACACAAGTGCGAAAAGTGGTTTTTCAACACTAATACAAGTGCGAAAAGTGGTTTTTCAACCACTATCACAAGTGCAAAAAGTGTTTTTCCACACTAATACAAGTGCAAAAGTGGTTTCCTGCACCAACACAAGTGCGAAAAGTGGTTTTTCAACACTAACACAAGTGCGAAAAGTGGTTTTTTCAACACTAACACAAGTGCGAAAAGTGGTCTTTCAACACTAGCACAAGTGCGAAAAGTGGTTTTTCAACACTAACACAAGTGCGAAAAGTGGTTTTTCCACACTAATGCAAGTGCAAAAGTGGTTTCCTGCACCAACACAAGTGCGAAAAGTGGTTTTTCAACACGAACACAAGTGCGAAAAGTGGTTTTTCAACACTATCACAAGTGCAAAAAGTGTTTTTTCCACACCTAATACAAGTGCAAAAGTGGTTTTTCAACACTAACACAAGTGCGAAAAGTGGTTTTTCAACACTAACACAAGTGCGAAAAGTGGTTTTTCCACACTAATACAAGTGCAAAAGTGGTTTCCTGCACCAACACAGGTGCGAAAAGTGGTTTTTCAACACTAACACAAGTGCTAAAAGTGGTTTTTCAACACTATCACAAGTGCAAAAAGTGTTTTTTCCACACTAATACAAGTGTAAAAGTGGTTTCCTGCACTAACCCAAGTGCGAAAAGTGGTTTTCAACACAAACACAAGTGCAAAAAGTGGTTTTTCAACACTAACACAAGTGCGAAAAGTGGTTTTTTCAACACTAGCACAAGTGCGAAAAGTGGTTTTTCAACACTAACACAAGTGCAAAAAGTGTTTTTTCCACACTAATACAAGTGCAAAAGTGGTTCCTGCACCAACACAAGTGCAAAAGTGGTTTCCTGCACCAACACAAGTGCGAAAAGTGGTTTTTCAACACTAACACAAGTGCGAAAAGTGGTTTTTCAACACTAACACAAGTGCGAAAAGTGGTTTTTCAACACTAATACAAGTGCGAAAAGTGGTTTTTCCACACTAATACAAGTGCAAAAGTGGCTTCCTGCACCAACACAAGTGCGAAAAGTGGTTTTTCAACACTAACACAAGTGCGAAAAGTGGTTTTTCAACACTATCACAAGTGCAAAAAGTGTTTTTTCCACACTAATACAAGTGCAAAAGTGGTTTCCTGCACCAACACAAGTGCGAAAAGTGGTTTTTCAACACTAACACAAGTGCGAAAAGTGGTTTTTTCAACACTAACACAAGTGCGAAAAAGTGGTTTTTCAACACTAATACAAGTGCGAAAAGTGGTTTTTCCACACTAATACAAGTGCAAAAGTGGCTTCCTGCACCAACACAAGTGTGAAAAGTGGTTTTTCAACACTAACACAAGTGCGAAAAGTGGTTTTTCAACACTATCACAAGTGCAAAAAGTGTTTTTTCCACACTAATACAAGTGCAAAAGTGGTTTTCCTGCACCAACACAAGTGCGAAAAGTGGGTTTTCAACACTAACACAAGTGCGAAAAGTGGGTTTTCAACACTAACACAAGTGCGAAAAGTGGTTTCCTTCACTAACACAAGTGCCGGAAAAGTGCTTTTTCAACACTAACACAAGTGCGAAAAGTGGTTTTTCAACAATAACACAAGTGCGAAAAGTGGTTTTTTCCACACTAATACAAGTGCAAACGTGGTTTCCTGCACCAACACAAGTGCGAAAAGTGGTTTTTCAACACTAACACAAGTGCGAAAAGTGGTTTTTCAACACTAACACAAGTGCGAAAAGTGGTTATTCAACACTAACACAAGTGCGAAAAGTGGTTTTTCAACACTATCACAAGTGCAAAAAGTGTTTTTTCCACACTAATACAAGTGCAAAAGTGGTTTCCTGCACCAAACACAAGTGCAAAAAGTCTTTTTTCAACACTAACACAAGTGCGAAAAGTGGCTTTTCAACACTAACACAAGTGCGAAAAGTGGTTTTTTCACACTAATACAAGTGCAAAGTGGTTTCCTGCACCAACACAAGTGCCGAAAAGTGGTTTTTCAACACTAACACAAGTGCGAAAAGTGGTTTTTCAACACTATCACAAGTGCAAAAAGTGTTTTTTCCACACTAATACAAGTGCAAAAGTGGTTTCCCTGCCACCAACACAAGTGCGAAAAGTGATTTTCAACTCTAACACAAGTGCGAAAAGTGGGTTTTCAACACTAACACAAGTGCGAAAAGTGGTTTCCTTCACTAAAACAAGTGCGAAAAGTGCTTTTTCAACACTAACACAAGTGCGGAAAAGTGGTTTTTCAACACTAACACAAGTGTGAAAAGTGGTTTTTCCACACTAACACAAGTGCAAAAGTGGTTTCCTCCACCAACACAAGTGCGAAAAGTGGTTTTATCAACACTAATACAAGTGCGAAAAGTGGTTTTTCAACACTATCACAAGTGCAAAAAGTGTTTTTTACACACTAATACAAGTGCAAAAGTGGTTTCCTGCACCAACACAAGTGCGAAAAAGTGGTTTTTCAACACTAACACAAGTGCGAAAAGTGGTTTTTCAACACTAAGACAAGTGCGAAAAGTGGTCTTTCAACACTAGCACAAGTGCGAAAAGTGGTTTTTCAACACTATCACAAGTGCAAAAAAATGTTTTTTTCCACACTAATACAAGTGCAAAAGTGGTTTCCTGCACCAACACAAGTGCGAAAAGTGGTTTTTCAACACAAACATAAGTGCAAAAAGTGGTTTTTCAACACTAACACAAGTGCGAAAAGTGGTTTCCTTCACTACACAAGTGCGAAAGTGGTTTTTAAACACTAACACAAGTGCGAAAAGTGTTTTTTCACACTAATACAAGTGCAAAAGTGGTTTCCCTGCACCAACACAAGTGCGAAAGTGGATTTTCAACACTAACACAAGTGCGAAAAGTGGGTTTTCAACACTAACACAAGTGCGAAAAGTGGTTTCCTTCACTAAAACAAGTGTGAAAAGTGCTTTTTCAACACTAACACAAGTGCGAAAAGTGGTTTTTCAACACTAACACAAGTGTGAAAAGTGGTTTTTCCACACTAATACAAGTGCAAAAGTGGTTTCCTCCACCAACACAAGTGCGAAAAGTGGTTTTTCAACACTAATACAAGTGCGAAAAGTGGTTTTTCAACACTATCACAAGTGCAAAAAGTGTTTTTTCCCACACTAATACAAGTGCAAAAGTGGTTTCCTGCACCAACACAAGTGCGAAAAGTGGTTTTTCAACACTAACACAAGTGCGAAAAGTGGTTTTTCAACACTAACACAAGTGCGAAAGTGGTCTTTCAACACTAGCACAAGTGCGAAAAGTGGTTTTTCAACACTATCACAGTGCAAAAAATGTTTTTTCCACACTAATACAAGTGCAAAAGTGGTTTCCTGCACCCAACACAAGTGCGAAAAGTGGTTTTTTCAACACAAACATAAGTGCAAAAGTGGTTTTTCAACACTAACACAAGTGCGAAAAGTGGTTTCCTTCACTAACACAAGTGCGAAAAGTGGTTTTTAAACACTAACCACAAGTGCGAAAAGTGTTTTTTCCACACCTAATACAAGTGCAAAAGTGGTTTCCTGCACCAACACAAGTGCGAAAAGTGGTTTTTCAACACTAACACAAGTGCGAAAAGTGATTTTTCAACACTAACACAAGTGCGAAAAGTGGTTTTTCCACACTAATACAAGTGCAAAGTGGTTTCCTGCTACCCAACACAAGTGCGGAAAGTGGTTTTTCAACACTAACACAAGTGCCAAAAAAGTGTTTTTTCAACACTATCACAAGTGCAAAAAGTGTTTTTTCCACACTAATACAAGTGCAAAAGTGGTTTCCTGCACCAACACAAGTGCGAAAAGTGGTTTTTCAACACTAACCACAAGTGCGAAAAGTGGTTTTTCAACACTAACACAAGTGCAAAAAGTGTTTTTTAAACACTATCACAAGTGCAAAAAAGTGTTTTTTTCCACACTAATACAAGTGCAAAAGTGGTTTCCTGCACCAACACCAAGTGCGAAAAGTTGTTTTTCAACACTAACACAAGTGCGAAAAGTGGTTTTTCAACACTAACACAAGTGTGAAAAGTGGTTTTTCCCACTAACCACAAGTGCAAAAGTGGTTTCCTCCACCAACACAAGTGCGAAAAGTGGTTTTTCAACACTAATACAAGTGCGAAAAGTGGTATTTTCAACACTATCACAAGTGCAAAAAGTGTTTTTTCCACACTAATACAAGTGCAAAAGTGGTTTCCTGCACCAACACAAGTGCGAAAAGTGGTTTTTCAACACTAACACAAGTGCGAAAGTGGTTTTTCAACACTAAGACAAGTGCGAAAAGTGGTCTTTCAACACTAGCACAAGTGCGAAAAGTGGTTTTTCAACACTATCACAAGTGCAAAAAATGTTTTTTCCACACTAATACAAGTGCAAAAGTGGTTTCCTGCACCAACACAAGTGCGAAAAGTGGTTTTTCAACACAAACATAAGTGCAAAAAGTGGTTTTTCAACACTAACACAAGTGCGAAAAGTGGTTTCCTTCACTAACACAAGTGCGAAAAGTGGTTTTTAAACACTAACACAAGTGCGAAAAGTGTTTTTTCCACACTAATACAAGTGCAAAGTGGTTTCCTGCACCAACACAAGTGCGAAAAGTGGATTTTCAACACTAACACAAGTGCGAAAAGTGGGTTTTCAACACTAACACAAGTGCGAAAAGTGGTTCTCCTTCACTAAAACAAGTGTGAAAAGTGCTTTTTAACACTAAACACAAGTGCGAAAAAGTGGTTTTTCAACACTAACACACAGTGTGAAAAGTGGTTTTTCCACACTAATACAAGTGCAAAAGTGGTTTCCTCCACCAACACAAGTGCGAAAGTGGTTTTTCAACACTAATACAAGTGCGAAAAGTGGTTTTTCAACACTATCACAAGTGCAAAAAGTGTTTTTTCCACACTAATACAAGTGCAAAAGTGGTTTCCTGCACCAACACAAGTGCGAAAAGTGGTTTTTCAACACTAACACAAGTGCGAAAAGTGGTTTTTCCAACACTAACACAAGTGCGAAAAGTGGTCTTTCAACACTAGCACAAGTGCGAAAAGTGTTTTTTCAACACTATCACAAGTGCAAAAAATGTTTTTTCCACACTAATACAAGTGCAAAAGTGGTTTCCTGCACCAACACAAGTGCGAAAAGTGGTTTTTCAACACAAACATAAGTGCAAAAAGTGGTTTTTCAACACTAACACAAGTGCGAAAAGTGGTTTCCTTCACTAACACAAGTGCGAAAGTGGTTTTTAAACACTAACACAAGTGCGAAAAGTGTTTTTTCCACACTAATACAAGTGCAAAAGTGGTTTCCTGCACCAACACAAGTGCGAAAAGTGGTTTTTCAACACTAACACAAGTGCGAAAAGTGATTTTTCAACACTAACACAAGTGCGAAAAGTGGTTTTTCCACACTAATACAAGTGCAAAAGTGGTTTCCTGCACCAACACAAGTGCGGAATGTGGTTTTTTCAACACTAACACAAGTGCAAAAAGTGTTTTTTCAACACTATCACAAGTGCAAAAAGTGTTTTTTCCACACTAATACAAGTGCAAAAGTGGTTTCCTGCACCAACACAAGTGCGAAAAGTGTTTTTCAACACTAACACAAGTGCGAAAAGTGGTTTTTCAACACTAACACAAGTGCAAAAAGTGTTTTTTAAACACTATCACAAGTGCAAAAAGTGTTTTTTCCACACTAATACAAGTGCAAAAAGTGGTTTCCTGCACCAACACAAGTGCGAAAAGTTGTTTTTCAACACTAACACAAGTGCGAAAAGTGGTTTTTCAACACTAACACAAGTGCAAAAAGTGTTTTTTCAACACTATCACAAGTGCAAAGAGTGTTTTTTCCACACTAATACAAGTGCAAAAAGTGGTTTCCTGCACCAACACAAGTGCGAAAAAGTGGTTTTTCAACACTAACACAAGTGCGAAAAAGTGGTTTTTCAACACTAACACAAGTGCAAAAAGTGTTTTTTTCAACACTATCACAAGTGCAAAAAGTGTTTTTTCCACACTAATACAAGTGCAAAAGTGGTTTCCTGCACCAACACAAGTGCGAAAAGTGGTTTTTCAACACTAACACAAGTGCAAAAAGTGGTTTTTCAACACTAACAACAAGTGCGAAAAGTGGTTTCCTTCACTAACACAAGTGCGAAAAGTGGTTTTTTCAACACTAACACAAGTGCAAAAAGTGTTTTTTCCACACTAATACAAGTGCAAAAGTGGTTTCCTGCACCAACACAAGTGCGAAAAGTGGTTTTTCAACACTAACACAAGTGCGAAAAGTGGTTTTTCAACACTAACACAAGTGCTAAAAGTGGTTTTTTCAACACTAACACAAGTGCAAAAAGTGTTTTTTCAACACTATCACATGTGCAAAAAGTGTTTTTTCCACAGTAATACAAGTGCAAAAGTGGTTTCCTGCACCAACACAAGTGCGAAAAGTGGTTTTTCAACACTAACACAGTGCGAAAAGTGGTTTTTCAACACTAACACAAGTGCGAAAAGTGGTTTTTCAACACTAATACAAGTGCGAAAAGTGGGTTTTTCCACACTAATACAAGTGCAAAAGTGGCTTCCTGCACCAACACAAGTGCCGAAAGTGGTTTTTCAACACTAACACAAGTGCGAAAAGTGGTTTTTCAACACTATCACAAGTGCAAAAAGTGTTTTTTCCACACTAATACAAGTGCAAAAGTGGTTTCCTGCACCAACACAAGTGCGAAAAGTGGGTTTTCAACACTAACACAAGTGCGAAAAAGTGGGTTTTTCAACACTAACACAAGTGCGAAAAGTGGTTTCCTTCACTAACACAAGTGCGAAAAGTGCTTTTTCAACACTAACACAGTGCGAAAAGTGGTTTTTCAACAATAACACAAGTGGCGAAAAGTGGTTTTTTCCACACTAATACAAGTGCAAACGTGGTTTCCTGCACCAACACAAGTGCGAAAAGTGGTTTTTCAACACTAACACAAGTGCGAAAAGTGGTTTTTCAACACTAACACAAGTGCGAAAAGTGGTTTTTCAACACTAACACAAGTGCGAAAAGTGGTTTTTCAACACTATCACAAGTGCAAAAGTGTTTTTTCCACACTAATACAAGTGCAAAAGTGGTTTCCTGCACCAACACAAGTGCAAAAAGTCTTTTTTCAACACTAACACAAGTGCGAAAAGTGGCTTTTCAACACTAACACAAGTGCGAAAAGTGGTTTTTTCACACTAATACAAGTGCAAAAGTGGTTTCCTGCACCAACACAAGTGCGAAAAGTGGTTTTTCAACACTAACACAAGTGCGAAAAGTGGTTTTTCAACACTATCACAAGTGCAAAAAGTGTTTTTTGCACACTAATACAAGTGCAAAAGTGGTTTCCTGCACCAACACAAGTGCGAAAAGTGGATTTTCAACTCTAACACAAGTGCGAAAAGTGGGTTTTCAACACTAACACAAGTGCGAAAAGTGGTTTCCTTCACTAAAACAAGTGTGAAAAGTGCTTTTTCAACACTAACACAAGTGCCGAAAAGTGGTTTTTCAATACTAACACAAGTGTGAAAAGTGGTTTTTCCACACTAATACAAGTGCAAAAGTGGTTTCCTCCACCAACACAAGTGCGAAAAGTGGTTTTTCAACACTAATACAAGTGCGAAAAGTGGTTTTTCAACACTATCACAAGTGCAAAAAGTGTTTTTTCCACACTAATACAAGTGCAAAAGTGGTTTCCTGCACCAACACAAGTGCGAAAAGTGGTTTTTCAACACTAACACAAGTGCAAAAAGTGGTTTTTCAACACTAACACAGTGCGAAAAGTGGTCTTTCAACACTAGCACAAGTGCGAAAAGTGGTTTTTCAACACTATCACAAGTGCAAAAAATGTTTTTTCCACACTAATACAAGTGCAAAAGTGGTTTCCTGCACCAACACAAGTGCGAAAAGTGGTTTTTAAACACAAACATAAGTGCAAAAAGTGGTTTTTCAACCACTAACACAAGTGCGAAAAGTGGTTTTTCAACACTAATACAAGTGCGAAAAGTGGTTTTTCCCACACTAATACAAGTGCAAAAGTGGCTTCCTGCACCAACACAAGTGCGAAAAGTGGTTTTTCAACACTAACACAAGTGCGAAAAGTGGTTTTTCAACACTATCACAAGTGCAAAAAGTGTTTTTTCCACACTAATACAAGTGCAAAAGTGGTTTCCTGCACCAACACAAGTGCGAAAAGTGGGTTTTCAACACTAACACAAGTGCGAAAAGTGGGTTTTCAACACTAACACAAGTGCGAAAAGTGGTTTCCTTCACTAACACAAAGTGCGAAAAGTGCTTTTTCAACACTAACACAAGTGCGAAAAGTGGTTTTTCAACAATAACACAAGGTGCGAAAAGTGGTTTTTTCCACACTAATACAAGTGCAAACGTGGTTTCCTGCACCAACACAAGTGCGAAAAGTGGTTTTTCAACACTAACACAAGTGCGAAAAGTGGTTTTTTCAACACTAACACAAGTGCGAAAAGTGGTTTTTCAACACTAACACAAGTGCGAAAAGTGGTTTTTCAACACTATCACAAGTGCAAAAAGTGTTTTTTCCACACTTATACAAGTGCAAAAGTGGTTTCCTGCACAACACAAGTGCAAAAAGTCTTTTTTCAACACTAACACAAGTGCGAAAAGTGGCTTTTCAACACTAACACAAGTGCGAAAAGTGGTTTTTTTCACACTAATACAAGTGCAAAAGTGGTTTCCTGCACCAACACAAGTGCGAAAAGTGGTTTTTCAACACTAACACAAGTGCGAAAAGTGGTTTTTCAACACTATCACAAGTGCAAAAAGTGTTTTTTCCACACTAATACAAGTGCAAAAGTGGTTTCCTGCACCAACACAAGTGCGAAAAGTGGATTTTCAACTCTAACACAAGTGCGAAAAGTGGGTTTTCAACACTAACACAAGTGCGAAAAGTGGTTTCCTTCACTAAAACAAGTGCGAAAAGTGCTTTTTCAACACTAACACAAGTGCGAAAAGTGGTTTTTCAACACTAACACAAGTGTGAAAAGTGGTTTTTCCACACTAATACAAGTGCAAAAGTGGTTTCCCTCCACCAACACAAGTGCGAAAAGTGGTTTTTCAACACTAATACAAGTGCGAAAAGTGGTTTTTCAACACTATCACAAGTGCAAAAAGTGTTTTTTCCACACTAATACAAGTGCAAAAGTGGTTTCCTGCACCAACACAAGTGCGAAAAGTGGTTTTTCAACACTAACACAAGTGCAAAAAGTGGTTTTTCAACACTAACACAAGTGCGAAAAGTGGTCTTTCAACACTAGCATAAGTGCGAAAAGTGGTTTTTCAACACTATCACAAGTGCAAAAAATGTTTTTTCCACACTAATACAAGTGCAAAAGTGGTTTCCTGCACCAAACACAAGTGCGAAAAGTGGTTTTTAAACACAAACATAAGTGCAAAAAGTGGTTTTTCAACACTAACACAAGTGCGAAAAGTGGTTTCCCTTCACTAACACAAGTGCGAAAAGTGGTTTTTAAACACTAACACAAGTGCGAAAAGTGTTTTTCCACACTAATACAAGTGCAAAAGTGGTTTCCTGCACCAACACAAGTGCGAAAAGTGGATTTTCAACACTAACACAAGTGCGAAAAGTGGGTTTTCAACACTAACCACAAAGTGCGAAAAGTGGTTTCCTTCACTAAAACAAGTGCGAAAAGTGCTTTTTCAACACTAACACAAGTGCGAAAAGTGGTTTTTCAACACTAACACAAGTGTGAAAAGTGGTTTTTCCACACTAATACAAGTGCAAAAGTGGTTTCCTCCGCCAACACAAGTGCGAAAAGTGGTTTTTCAACACTAATACAAGTGCGAAAAGTGGTTTCCTGCACCAACACAAGTGCGAAAAGTGGTTTTTCAACACAAACATAAGTGCAAAAAGTGGTTTTCAACACTAACACAAGTGCGAAAAGTGGTTTCCTTCACTAACACAAGTGCGAAAAGTGGTTTTTAAACACTAACACAAGTGCGTAAAGTGTTTTTTCCACACTAATACAAGTGCAAAAGTGGTTTCCTGCACCAACCACAAGTGCGAAAAGTGGTTTTTCAACACTACCACAAGTGCGAAAAGTGATTTTTCAACACTAACACAAGTGCGAAAAGTGGTTTTTCCACACTAATACAAGTGCAAAAGTGGTTTCCTGCACCAACACAAGTGCGGAAAGTGGTTTTTCAACACTAACACAAGTGCAAAAAGTGTTTTTTCAACACTTTCACAAGTGCAAAAAGTGTTTTTTCCACACTAATACAAGTGCAAAAGTGGTTTGCTGCACCAACACAAGTGTGAAAAGTGGTTTTTTCAACACTAACACAAGTGCGAAAAGTGGTTTTTCAACACTAACACAAGTGCAAAAAGTGTTTTTAAACACTATCACAAGTGCAAAAAGTGTTTTTTCCACACTAATACAAGTGCAAAAGTGGTTTCCTGCACCAACACAAGTGCGAAAAGTTGTTTTTCAACACTAACACAAGTGCGAAAAGTGGTTTTTCAACACTAACACAAGTGCAAAAAGTGTTTTTTCAACACTATCACAAGTGCAAAGAGTGTTTTTTCCACACTAATACAAGTGCAAAAGTGGTTTCCTGCACCAACACAAGTGCGAAAAGTGGTTTTTCAACACTAACACAAGTGCGAAAAGTGGTTTTTCACACTAACACAAGTGCAAAAAGTGTTTTTTCAACACTATCACAAGTGCAAAAAGTGTTTTTTCCACACTAATACAAGTGCAAAAGTGGTTTCCTGCACCAACACAAGTGCGAAAGTGGTTTTTCAACACTAACACAAGTGCAAAAAAGTGTTTTTCAACACTAACACAAGTGCGAAAAGTGGTTTCCTTCACTAACACAAGTGCGAAAAGTGGTTTTTCAACACTAACACAAGTGCAAAAAGTGTTTTTTCCACACTAATACAAGTGCAAAAGTGGTTTCCTGCACCAACACAAGTGCGAAAAGTGGTTTTTCAACAC